>NC_056726.1:1208513075-1208635575 GCF_019279795.1 Protopterus annectens
AAGTAAGAAAATAAACCTAAAATAAGCATTCTAACTAAAATCACTATTCTGCCATTATAGTCAATGGCAGGCAAAAGACAACATAGCCAGTGAATAGTGGTTGCTAAGGGGGGAGGCTCAGTGTGAGACATGTAACTATGGATTAGCAGGCAATCCTATGCAAATGAGGGGAATGATAGTGAATCCCAGATTTCCCCTGCATGCTAGTCAGCTCCCAACAGTGTAAGAGCAGGAATAGCTTGGTGCAAGCCTAGGAGTTAGCTGACATCATGGGGGGGGGGGGTGTTTCAGGCATACTGTAAGCAGATTGGAACCTTGTGGCTCAGGTTTGCTCCTAGCTTAGCACAGCTAGGCAAGGGGGTGTGTCTGAGGCAGCCTAGCACTCTTTACTTTGCCTAAGAAGGTGTGCACGCCACGCACGCCGCGCACTGTGTTTTAAAGAAAAAAAAAGTAAACCAGGAAATAGCAGCTTTGTGCACATTTGAACACTGTGTTTGCGCGGTGCGCCCCCGGGCTTAAACAGGATGGCAATGGGAAGGGAAAACAGCAGTAGGAAGTTAATCTAGGAGAACTAGCATAGCTGTCAGGTGAAATGTATCTGAATCAGCCCAGCCCAGCCCAGAACACAACTATAAAATATGCAAACACCTTCCCCTCTGTTTTTTCCCATGCTCTACACCACCGGTGTATACAAGGGGAACTTTTAACAAACAAAACAAGAAAATGATAGGGGCTGCAGCAGGCATCATACGACAACATGTGGAAGAGGCTGAGGGTGGTGAGGATGTGAATGCTGTTGACCAACCCACATTGAGGATATGGAGAAGAGTGTACAGACCCAGGGTAACCTCCAGGGGCTACATGAACTGGAGATAGTGGAGCATTATAGGGTGGACAGGGACCTCCTACAGCAAATTGTTGAGCTGTGCCGGCCATGCCTGACACACCAAACTGACAGAGGAGAATCCATCCCAGTGGATACCAAGGTATGTGTAGGCCTAGGAATACTAGCCACAGGTACCTCCCAAAGCTCAACTGGGGATATCATGGGGATCTCACGGGCATCAGCATCCAGAGTATTCCACCAGTTCCTGGATGCCATGTTAGCACATGCCAGTGAGTACGTATATCTCCACAACACCCGTGAGGTGTTGGCCAGCAATATGCGTCTCTTCCACCAAATAGCAGAATACCCTGAGGTAGTGGTTGCTATAGACTAATGCACATATGCATCAAAGCACCACCCAGTGATCAGGGTAGGGTCTAAATCAACGGCAAGGGCCTCCCCTCCATCAACTGCCAGGTTGTGTGCAATGCCCAGGGCATTATAATGAATGTGTGTGCTGGCTGCCCTGGAAGCTATCACGATTCCCTCATCTGGCATCTGATGCAGCTTTACCAGAGATTTGCCAATGGGGACATCCCTTACGGTCACCTAGTGGGGGATGCTGGTTACACACTGGAGCCGTGGCTGATGACACCCATCAGAAATGCACACACACACACACACACGAACAAGAACGCCATAAGGAGGCACAGGCACAGACCAGACTTATAATAGAGTGTGTGTTTGGGATGCTCAAGTCATGGTTCTGGTGCCTGGACACAGCCAGTGGAGCCTTGCAGTACTCACCAGCTACATGCACTCATATTGTTATGGTATGTGCCATGCTATACAATATGATCCTGCAGAAAAAGCTGCAGCAGGAACAGCATGGGGCAGGGCCACACAGCCCCCCACCATTGCCAAGGCCTGCACAGGCACAGAGTGACTTGGAGGAGGAACAACCTGAGCCTGCTCCAGTAGGCAGATGGAGGCATGCCCAGTATGCCCTGGCCTTGGCAAAGAGGCAACGCACAGCACATACACTGACACAGTAGGGACCCAGGGAATGACACCTCTCTCTGATTCCCACATACAGTAAAAGGGATGCCAAACATGACACTACCTATGCTCAACCATGTATAAGGAGTGTACTATATGCATCCAACATAGGCAGTCCTCCAGCACCATCCTCAATACTGGCACACCCACAAGGTAAGCCAATCAACCTACCAATTGCCGAATGGAGTAGAATGTGTTGTTACCTGTATCTATGGTATGGATGTGAGCATGCAAGAGAATCAGGTGGCTGAATTGTATGCCAACAGATAGCAGACACCCATAGTGGCACCATGACATCTGTAACAGATACTGCAGTCACCATAGTAGCCAGTACTACACAGGGTGACAAAACCCAGTGCAGGAAATGTGCTGGGCGACATGTGTGTCCATATGACTCACACATGCCAGTCAGGGAGGTTTACATACCCAACAACAGTCTCAGCCAACAGGACAGATGTAGACAAACACAAACAGAGGCTGTGCTATGGCCTCTGAATGATGCCTATGGGTAACCGCCCCCCCAGGCCTACACAGACAGACTACAGCAGGTCAGGCAGTGGGATGTTAGTTCTGAAGGGTAGGAAGTCAGACACTAATATGTAAGTCAACCAAAGCTAAGACCTGTAGTACACTGATATGCCTCTAGTCAGCATGATAGGTTAGAATACAGAATGAAATAGAGTACCTGACATACCAGTACAGTCATTGCAAATGTGTACAAATGCCAGGTGTGCCCCCCATCCTATTTAGACATGTAGAAACAGTCAGGTGTGCCCCTTCCCCCCAATCCAGTGTAGAAATGTAGTAACAGTCAGGTGTGCATCCCCCCCAATCCTGTGTAGAAATGTAGTAACATGTATGAGTAGGTATAATATGAGTGGAACACAGATGCCCAGAGGTGGCCAAGGTAGCAGGATAGGTTGTATCATTTGCACAATATGCAGGTATGTGTGTGTTAGGATGGTGTGTGTTTCATATTGTGTGAGAGTGGTCAATATGTATGCATGTTGAGGTATGACCTGGTGACCATTGTCCACTACTGCTGATGACAGGGACCAGCCCTCACAACTGCAGTGCCAAAGACAATCCCCACCAGTATAGCACATGCTAGCAGTAAGCCATTGTAAATGTATGGTGGTAATATGTGTCACCATTTGAAAGACTGACATGGCATGGCTGCTGGGCTAGATATACAAGCAGGACACAGGGGAAAGTACCCCAGACATACAGTATATATTGTGTCACTGTGAAATGGAGACACCCTTGGAATTGTACATACAGGTATGCATCACAGTAACTGGTCCTGTAGTAGGGAATACCGGTGATGTCTGCCTGAACACTTGCAGATCACAAAGGAGGTAGGACTGATGTATTGGGAAACAGATGATGTGCTGCACATGCCAACATAACTGGAATGCCCCATGCATATCTGTGTGTCAGATGCAAGTAGTGTCCAGAGCACACATGCACCCAGCTCACGCAAACACCACCCACAGGTACCTCTCTGGTCATATCCCTGCTGTGGGGAATGGGTAAAATATGACCTCCAACTGTATATGGCAATAGCAGAAGAATGCAGCATGCAGTGCAGGCGTCCCATGCAGGTGTATCCCTAGCTGTAGGTAGCAGCCTGCCAGCATCCACACCACCTGATCAAGACTGACAGAAGGTATTGGCATGAACACCTATCACATCTATCCTGTCACCCCAGGGGAATATACTGTATGGTGGTCTAAGACTGTAGGACTGACAGAATGCAACAGCCTGCCACATCTGGCTGCAGCAACACCTAATGCCTCTCAGGCTTCTGCCAAAGGCCTGCATCTCACACGTACTGCCAATGCATGTTATGTCATGGACACCCAAATAACAACATAACACCCTCCACATAAGCCATATGCAAGGCCATGTAGACAAACCAGAGTAACATGTCCACCATGTCCCACTGCATGAACTGTGGACCAACACTAATACACACCTGGGATGGGGTGATACCTTTAGGGAAAGTATCAGAGTATGTATGAATAATGTACGGAAGAGGTTAGAATAACAGAGGGGGGTGGTAGCATGGGCAGCATGGAGTATACAGGATCCAACACCAAGCTGTGTGCACACACTATCCCTGGCTGCAAACACATACATGGGTGACTACACACCTGCCCGTACACCACAATAGGGGTAATTTCCCGACCCATGGCCCCTGCCTCTGGGTAACCTGTGAGAATCTGTACAGCTGTGAGGCATTGCCACAGGAAGATAAGCCCATACTGTAATGTCGATGGGTGTACAAGTATGAGATCCTCTGCCAGTACTGTACCAAGGTGCTGAAATGGATACACAGACCCAGAAGCAAGTGTCTGCAGCTCCCTTTCCAGAATGGCATAACTTACCATGAATACGTAGGTGTCTGTCCACAATACTGGACACAGCTGCAGTTACCCTTGTCCCCCAAGATATCACTGTGAGCAAAAATGTCCACCTGACAGTACACGAGGACAGAAAACATTACTGTGTATAACAGTACACATGCTTGAATATCTCTGCTGACAGCAGTACCATGCAGCTGAAGCAGCACAGACACAATCACCTACAGTACACACTATCCTCTGCACAGGTTTTCACCATATTGGCAAATGATCGACAGATACCCTGCAGAAACAGTTTGCTACCTGTAGGTGTACAGCACAAAGCTCTGCACTGGAGTACAAACTACCTGGAATTGATCCACACATTCAATACAGAAGGGCATACTGGGCATGCTCACACACTTAGAGAAATGAAGGCAATGTCAGAGAACAACATACTTAAAGGTCATAATGGGCATGCTCACACACTTAAACAATTGAAGCCCATGTCTGCAAGCAACAGTGGACCAGACATATCTGGCAGTTGCAGATGTTAGTGCAGACACTCCTCAGTATGCACCACTCATGGTTTGCACACACAGTGGATAGGGATACAGGCATATATCTAAGGACAACACACTATAGTAAGCCAAAAGTAGATGTACATAGATGTGTAGAAGAGAGTGACTGTAACAAGGAGCCATCCATTATGAGGCCTGTTCCACCCAGCACACAGCCAAATGGCTACAACCACATGAGGTTCAGATGTCATTCACTGTAGACATTAGCCACCGGTATCTGTCAGCATTACGGACTATGTGGTGCAAGTGCTAGCTGTGCAACATGACTGTACAAGGAAGTAGTCATCTAGCAGCTGTATACACGTACCTGTGGAATATAACCCTGAGTGTGCCTGCATGTGGTGTGTCAACCTCTAGATGAATGGGTTATGGCCCATGCACACACACACTGCCCTCCCCATAGCCCTACTATGACAAGCCTGCTGAGGTCATCCACTTTGAAATACACCTTTGAGAAAGTTGTAGCCCAGTAATCTCTGTGGTGTGTCCTATAACTGCGTATTGCTATAGTGTGATAAACTAGTTAGGTAAGAGTTCTAATCCCAGACATGGCAGCTGTGTGTGTGTGTAGAGATCAATGTTTTTTAGGCTAGTCACACTCACTACAAATCAAATGCCCTACTTTGGTAAGGCTGCTAATGTCATTCACTGTGGAATACACCTTTTGGAAAGCTGTAGCCCAGTAATCTCCATGGGACGTTCTATAACTGTGTACTGCTGTAGTGTGACAAAAGAGTTAAGTAGGAGTTCTAATCCCAGGCATAGCAACTGTGTGTGTGGCTCTGTCTGTTTAGAGAGCAATGCTTTTTAGGCTACTCACACTCACTACATATCAAATACCCTACTTTGTCAAGGCTGCTGATGTCATTCACTGTGAAATACATCTTTTGGAAAGCTGTAGCTCAGTAATCTCCATGGCACGTCCTATAACTGTGTACTGCTGTAGTGTGATAAACTGGTTAGGTAGGAGTTCATCACAGACATGGCAACTGTGTGTGTGTGTGTGTGTGTGTGTGTGTGTGTGTGTGTGTGTGTGTGTGTGTGTGTGTGTGTGTCTGTGTAGAGAGCAATGCTTCTTAGGCTAGTCACACTCAGTACAATTCAAATGCCCTACTTTGGCAAGGCTGCTGATGTCATTCACTGTGAAATACACCTTTTGGAAAGCTGTAGTCAAGTAATCTCTGTGGTGCATCCTATAACTGTATACTGCTGTAGTGTTATACAATAGTTAGGTAGGAGTTCGAACCCAGACATGGCAACTGTGTGTGTGTGTTGGTGTGTGTGTGTGTGTCTCTGTCTGTGTAGAGAGCCATGCTTTTTAGGCTAGTTACACTCAGTACAATTCAAATGCCCTACTTTGGCAAGCCTGCTGATGTCACCAAACAAGACGAGCGTACTCTGGAACGTCCAACAAGGTTTAATAGCTGAGTAAAACAAGCTTACAGCAAACAATAGTCTGGTACACACTCCGGTGACTGCCAAGCAATAAAGAAGTTAAAAACCATCTGGCTGCAAAAAATCTGAGTCACAAAGTAAAGCGCTTTTCGTTAGGAAATGCTTCTCCTAACTTCATCAGACAATGATACTCGGAAAGGAAAAACAGGTTTAAATACTATCCCCATGACTCATACTTGTTATTACAGTTAAGACAATTAAGAACAATCACAGAATTAAAGGTATAATCCTAAAATACTAAAATCGAAAGGTTTGTTATTGTTGAATAACAAGGTAAAATAGATGCCTTAATTTTATAAAAAACAAAGTTCTGTTGTCTTAAAACAGAACGTGTAGTTAGTTAAATACTAATGATTAAAATCATGATTAATTTGCTTTACTTATTACTAATGTTCAGGGACCCATGGAAAAAGTAAACTTTTCATGAAAAAATGTTATATAACATATATATTAACATATATAAAGTGAATGCAAGAAGCTTACGTCAATCATACCCAACAATTATAACATCACTAGAACTAGTAAACATCTAATATACAACCGTTCATAAAAATTACAGATGCTATCTCTTAAGACTCTTGAGTTTTAGCACACATAAAATGGAAGTAATTTCATTCAGGCCTGGTGGGAAGCGTAAATTTAAAGAGAGGATTTACGAACATGTTTATTACATTAACAAAAGGAAAATGGAGAGTCCACTAGCTAGACATTGTATTGAAAACCCTAACCATAGTTTTAAATTTAAGGCAATTGATTCAATCGATATGAATAGTAGAGGAGAGGTTTCTACACTTATGCTGGAGAAATTGGAACTTCTTTGGCAGCTTAGACTTAATGCATGCTTCCCACCGGGCCTGAATGAAATGACTTGAAGAAGAATCACTTGAAGAACTAACTTCCTGATTTCCTTCTTCCAGGCTATAACCTTTTACACAATATGAACAGGAAATCTGTTTTCTGTTACTCTATTTAATGCAAATCAACTCTCTCACTAATTATTGTGAGAATTTTAACACCACAGCTTGCAGAAATTATGATTTACACTTTTTATTCCATAGACAATGTGTGCGTGTGTGTGTGTGTGTGTGTGTGTGTGTGTCTGTGTGTGTGTGTGTGTCTGTGTGTGTGTGTGTGTGTGTGTGTGTGTGTGTGTGTGTGTGTGTGTGTGTGTGTGTGTCTCTGTGTGTGTGTCTGTGTGTGTCTATGTGTGTGCATATCTGGCGTTTAGTGTAGAGGATTAAGGCCATGAACTGTTAATGATGCTTCCTGTAGTCCAGGGTTTGATTCTCTTAGCTTTATTTGCCTACTGTAAAACTCTGATCAAGTCACATAACCAGACAGTGCTATTGGAAAATTGGGCTAGGCTTTTCAATGGTCTCCCTGACTGCATGCCTAGTAAAAAATGAATGTATAGAGCCTGACCTGTATGCTTATCACCTGGTCTATTGAATGTACATTTCATAGGGCCTATACAAGCCTAGCCATAACAATTCCCTGGATATTTCTTCCCACAATATTTACTTCCCTAGACCCCTGTCCAACAAGGTGACTGACGTGACCCCCGGGGTGAATGTCCTATCTCCCATTCAATCGTCAAGGTTCCTTTTGAAGAGGGCCAAGGAGGTGCTCTGCTTGACATGTATGGGCAGTCTCTTCCAGAGTATGGGGAGTCTCTGGGTCAGGAACCTATCCCTCCAACACGTTTTGTTCATTGTGATGACAATGTTTAGATTCCTGGAGCATGTGGCTCTGAGGGATTGGGATTTCTTTAAGTGGAGCATGTCTAACAGTTCAGAGTGTGACATGGACTTGCATGTTAAGCAGAGATTGCCTCTGAGTAGATGATGTGCCACAGAGTATAGCATAGAGTTTTTTTAGATGGTCAGCATAGGGCATCTGTTTTAGGCCTGTGATTCTTTTAGTGAGGTATTTAAGCAGCCTTTCCAGCTGTTGCAGATGTCTTGTGAGGTATATACCAAATGGGGCATTGTACTCTATAATAGGTCTAATGAGGGATGAGTACAGTGGGACAATGACCTCCTTTTTTCTTGATGAAAAGCCCTTAGTGATGAGGTGTGCCACACAGAAGGATTTCCTGACTGTTGTGGCGATGTGGTTATCAAAGGTGAGACCACTGTCCACCTGTGTCCCTAAGTCTCTCATCACACTTTCTGTGTTTAGTGTACTGCAACCTATGTGGTAATTCATGGGTACATGTTTTTTCCCAAAGGGGATAACTATACATTTCTTGGCATTAAGCTTGAGCCCATGGCTCTGGCACCAAGCATCTATTTCTGTAAGGCCCTTTTGTAGACTATCCACATCATTTGGGGATTGAATAATGGCTCCCAGTTTGCAGTCATCTGCGAACTTTGTTACCCAGAGTCCCTTAGTGTTGGCCTTTAACTCAGAGAAGTAGATGCCAAACAACAGCAGTTCCAGGACTGAACCCTGAGGTACTCCACTTGTCACTTGTCTGGAGCTGGATTTGGAGTTGGCTACTTTTACCATCTGGGTTCTGTCAGTAAGCCAGTTGGCAAACCATCGATGTGATGTAGGGATTTATGCCCAGCTTAGTAAGTTTATCTATGATTCCAGAGTGAGGGATGGTGTCAAAGGCCTTGGTGAGGTCCAGATAGGCTGTGTGGACCACCTTACCCTTGTCCACAGCGCTGGAGACTGATTTGAAGAAGTCAATCAGGTTTAGGAGACAAGATTGGCCCTTCATGAACCCAAACTGGGTGAGGTCCAGTGTTTGAAGGTTGCTAATGTCTTTGTTTATAAGTTCCATGATAATGCGTTCCATGCCCTTGCAGATCAGGCACGTCAGACTGATGGGACAGTAGTTCCCGGGATCCATGGTGGATCCCCCCTTGTGGAGTGGGATAACTGTAACTGTGTGCCACTCAGTGGGCATGTAGCCTGAGGTGAGGTTATGATTAAACATGACACTTAAGTGAGGTGCCAGTTCATTTTGTAGTTCATGTAGTACACAGCCCAGGATGTCATCTGGTCCCATGGATGCTGTATTCTTAGCTTTGGAGAGTGTAGTTTCTACCTGTGTGGCCGTGATTACTGGAATTTGGCAGTCTTTTGGTATTGAGATAGGCCCTTTAGGGGGTGAGAGGGGGTGAAGTTGACACTAAATTGATCTGCCAAGAATATCCTTGGGATCAGTATATTTAATGCCATTCTGTTGTAGCTCAAAGCAGATCTAAGCATTGCCATTTAGATTCTTGACATAACTATAGAATGCCTTGTGGTTGTCTTTGGAATCTTTGGCAATTTTAGTTTTGTTACTAGCTTTGGAGGACTTTATGAGGGAGCTCAGCTTCTTACTGAGGCTGGTAAGGGAGTTTTTTGCATCCTGGGATTTTCCTCTTTTCTGCAACAGTTTCTTCCTTCTGTTGTATAGTCTGTTTATGGCAGGGGACCACCAGATTGGCTTCCTTTTTTTGTAGGAGAGCATCTTGGTTCTATTTGGGATGGCACGATTCATGCACGAGTAAATGTGCCTTAGTGTAGGATCAGCAGTCGAACTTTCAGCTCCCGTCTGCATGGTTGTCATGAAGTTTGTCACTTCTGACTTGAGTAGCATGAAGTTGGCTTTGGAGATGTTTTTTACAGAGGTTTCCTTACCGGGGGGTGGGGGTGGGATGTGGATGTCAAGGGTGATTTGCTTATGGTCAGATCTGACCAATGAGGGGGTGACCATTGGTGTGGAGCATCTATCTCTCATGTTGGTAATGACCAGGTCTAGGATATTGGAGCCCCGGATGGGACAATGGATTAGTTGATCCAGGGTGTTGGAATTTATGAATTCCAAGAACCGTTGAGAAAAGGTGTTGGTACCTGAGTAGTTTTCCCAGTTAATGGCAGGATAGTTGAAATCACCCAGTATTAGGGTGTTTGGTTGTATCTTAATATTTTCCAGTATGTTTAGAAAGGTCTAGTGAGAATCGTGGGGCATGGTAGGGGATTTTTAGCAAGCTACATTTTGGATTGCAGTCTTGCCTAGTGCTAGTTGCACCTGGAGAATTTCAGATGCATTGTGTTGGGCAACTAACCTGGAGGTGTGAATATCCTTGGTGAATATGGACACTCCTCCACCTTTAGTGTTTCCGTCTTGGTTTGGTGGCCGAAAAGTGTGGTAAGAGTTGTAGCCTGGTATTGCAGGGGTGCTCTCTGGAGCCTTGAACCAGGTCTCAGTTACTGCACAGATATAGATGTTCTCCATTTTTAGGAGTGCCTCGAGAGAGTGCATTTTGAGGTTTAGACTTCTAAGATCGAGTAGCATTACCTTCAGCTTTTGCATACTTGTATCTGTTACGGTAGTGGTTTTGTCCTTTGAACCTTGCCTAAAAAAGGTACTATAGGGGTGGCAAGAGCTTTAGCCAGTAACATGAATCCCAGGGGTGACAGGTGCAGACCATCTCTGGCAAAGCATCATGGTTTGTCGATCATGTCGTCCCAGGCAGACAGATACTGGATCCCCTTTGAATGACACCAGAAGCTTAGCCAATTGTTGAAGTCAATCATTTTGTCCTTATACTGTGGTATAATTTTGGGTGAAGGCAGTATGCTACTCAGGAATAGGGTCATATTTGCCTGGGCCACATGATCCAAGAGCTCTTCCATGTCTCTTTTCATGTAGTCCAGGGAGGTACATCTCAAGTCATTCACTCCAACATGGACAATGAGAGTCATATTTGTACTTGTTGTGGAGTGACTTGAGTGCATGCATTATGTGGCGGATCCTGGCACCCTACAGCAGCTGACTGTAATTTTCTCCTTGTTCAGCCTGGTGAGTGGGACATCAGTGTGCCTAACTATAGAGTCACCTATGACTAAAGTGTTGGGTATGTTGTCTTGCCTTAGGGGCTGTTGTTGGGTGGCACACTAGTGTTGTGAGCTATGTGTTACTTTGGTTGTGACTGGTGTTTGTTTGAGTTTCAGCTTTGGAGGTCCTTGTTGCTTGGGCAGGTTAATGTTAAGGGCCTCCGCATATGTGGGTTTAGTGTTGCTATGTGTGGGTGTTGATTGTGCGGGTTTTGAAGGGCTATGCGTTGCTTGAGGTGTAGTGCAGGTGTTAACCTTCTCCTCTTGACTGTCTAGCACAATCTTGGCTGGAGAGAGCTTTGCTTCCAGTTTGGCTATGTAAGTGCATCTCTCACAGGTTGTAGTGTTGGGTGGTAGGAGAAGAGGGGTGTCTGTGTACATGAGGCAGTTGCTGCATTGCCCCAGTATGCCCAGATTCACCAGGTGGACAGGAGAAATCACTGGAAGCTGACCCTTGGACATGCCTGTTTAGGTGCTTTTTTTGTAAAGTACATGAGCTGTTTTTCCCTTACCTTTTCTAGGTACTTTGCAATTATAGCAAAAGACGCCAAACAAACTGGTAAAACAAGAATGAGCTTGAGAACGCAACTCCGATAAAAGTAACTGTTTTATTTTGTTAGCAAAAACGCTTTCGGAGGGCACAGTGTCTCTCCTTCATCAGACAAACATCAAAAAACACTTCCTGGTAAATTTATGTACCATCATTAATTATACAATCAAGTTTAATTAATTACAATTAATTTAAAATTAAAATAACTTATATATCTAAATCGGAAGCCACGCACTCTCCAGCCAAGACCGGAATAACTGGTCAAGAGAAGAAGGTCAACACTTGCACCACACCACATGGAACACATAGCCCTCCAGAACACACACCAGCACTGCCTTCACATAAAAACACAAACCACACACCCACCTTCGTGGAGGCTCTCAATAAAACTCTACCCAAGCAGCAGAGACCTCCAAGGCAGAAATGCACTTGACCACCACAACACTATTCACGAGACACATAACTCTCCTAAACAGTGTGCCACTCAACCAAAGCCCCTAAGGCAAAACAGCATGGCCAACACACTAGTCATAGGTGACTTGATAGTGAGGCACACTGATGCCCCACTCACTAGGTTGAATAAGGAGAAAGTAACAGTCAGCTGCCTGTCAGGTGCCAGGATCCACCACATAACGCACGTACTCAGATCCCTCAACAACAGGTACAAATATGACTCTCACTGTACATGTGGGTGTGAATGACCTGAGACATACCTCCCTGGACTACATAAAAAGAGACATGGAGGAGCTCTCAGATTATGTAGCCCAGGCGGGTATGAACCTAGCCTTGAACAGCTTCCTACCATCACCCAGAATGATACCACAGTACAAGCAGAAAATGATTTCAACAATTGGCTAAGTTTCTGGTGTCATTATAAGGGGATCCAGTATCTGTCTGCCTGGGATGACATGATTGAAATACCTTGATGCTTTGCCAGAGATGGCCTGCATCTGTCACCCCTGGGCTTCCAGATACTGGCCAAGGCTCTTGCCACCACTATAGTGCCTTTTTTAGGCAGTGTTCCAAAGACCAAATCACTACCATAACAGCTACAAACAAATGCAATCTGAGAGTCATGCTGCTCAACATTAGAAGTCTAAATCTCAAAATGGAGAACATCGACATTTGTGCTGTAACAGAGACCTGTTTCAAGGCAGCAGAAAGCACCCCTGCACTACCAGGTTATAACTCATTCCACACCTTTCGGCCACAGAACTTGGACCGAAGCTCCAAAGGCAGTGATGGATCCATATTCACAAAGGATACGCACACCTCCAGACTGGTAGCCCAACATAACGCATCAGAGATACTTCAAATGCAGCTAACATTGGGTAAGACAGCAATTCAGTTCGTAGCCTGCTATAGGTCCCCAACCATGACCCAAGACTCACACTCTACATTCCTAAGCACCCTGGAGAATATTAGGGTCCAACCTAACACTCTCATACTGGGTGACTTCAACTTCCTCTCCATTAACTGGGAAAACTACTCATGTACAAATACACTTGCCCAACGTTTTCTGGAATTCATTAATTCCAATGCCCTGGACCACCTCGTTCTTACCCTCACTAGAGGTACAACATCTTTGATTTGGTTATTACTAACATGGATGACCATTGCTCTATATAACTAATCACCTTGGAAATCCCCCCCCCCCCCCCCCGCAAAGGTAACCACCATGAAAAACTTCTCCAAAGCTAACTTTGGGCTTCTAAAAACAGAGGTGGCTAACTTCACAGCACCCATGCAATTGGAGAACAGCTGCATGACTGCCGAATCATACACTAATGCCCTGTATGAACGTATGCAAATGCATGGTTCTTGTCATACCCAATAGAACCAAGACGTTCTCCTTCAAAAAAGGAAGCCAATCTGGTGGTCCCCTGCCATAAACAAACTCTGTAACAGAAGGAGGAAACTGATGCAAAATAAGGTGAAGTCCCAAGACTAGAAAAACTCCCTTAGCAGCTCAACAAAAACTTGAGATCCCTCAATCAAATCCTCTAAAGCTAGCTATGAAAACAGAATTGCAGCAGATAGTAAAGACAACCACAAGGCCTTCTATAGTTATGTAAAGAATCGCCACGGCAATATCCAGATTTGCTCGGAGCTGTTGCACAATGGCACCTCCTATACCAAGCCAACAGATATTGCCAATATACTGGCCAACAGATTCAGTGCCAACTTTACCCCCCCCCCCAACGGATCAATCACAATACCAGTAGATTGCCAGGCACCCAGTATTACTGCTGCACAGGTTAAAATAGCACTGTCCAAGACCAAGAATACAGCTTCTATGGGACCTGATAATATCCCTGGCTGTGTTCTGCATGAACTACAGAGTGAACTGACACCTCACCTGTGTGCCCTGTTCAATCACAGCCTCACCTCAGGCTTTGTCCCTACTGAATGGTGCACTGCTACAATCATCCCTCTCCACAAAGGAGGAGTGACTATAGACCCTGGGAACTATTGTCCCATTAGCCTGACAAGTCTGATATGCAAAGTTATGGAGCGCATCATCATGGACCTAATAAACAAGGATATAGGGAATCTCCACATTCTGGATTCCACACAGTTTGGTTTTGTGAAGGGTAGATCATGCCTGCTGAACCTGGTCGACTTCTTTGAGTCAGTCACCAGAGCTGTGGATGAAGGCAAGGTGGTTCATACAGCCTACCTTGGTCTGGCCAAGGCCTTTGATACCATTCCCCACTCAGGAATCATAGAAAAACTCACTAAGCTAGGCATCAACCCCTATATCTCTAGGTGGGTTGCAAACTGGCTCACAGATAGAACCCACAGTTTGAAAGTAGCTGACTCCAAGTCAGACTGCCGACCAGTCACGAGTGGAGTCCTGCAGGGTTCGGTCCTGGATCCTCTCCTGTTTGGTATCTACTTCTCTGAAGTCCAGGCCAACATGAATGGACTCTGGCAGACACATTTCGCAGATGATTGCAAGTTGGGAGCCATAATTAACTCCCCAAGTGATGTTGACATCCTACAGAAAGGCCTCACTGAGACCAATGACTGGTGTCAGAACATCATCATCATCATCATCCCCTTTTTCCCATTTACATGGGGTCGGGGTATCGTGTTAACTGTCGCCAACTCTCTCGATTCAGAGCCACTCTCCTGCCTTCTTCAACACTCATGCCTGACTGTCGCAGATCTTCTTTCACACAATCCATCCACCTCTTTGCTAGATGCCCTCGCTTCCTCTTACCTTCTTCCTGTCTGTCCCAAATCTCCCTCACCAGATTGTCTTCTGCTTTTCTACACATGTGCCCAAACCATCGTAATCTGTTTTCTTTGATCTTTTCTGCAATTGGAGCTACTTTGGCTTCTGCTCTTATGTCCTCATTTCTTCGCTTGTCCCGCAGTGTGCATCCTACCACCTTTCTCAGGCACTTCATTTCCATCACCTCTAGCTTCTTCAACTGTTCTGCCTTTACTGCCCAGGTTTCTGTACCATACAGTAGTACTGGTCGCACCACTGTCTTGTACACCTTACTTTTCAGCTTCTTTGGCATTCTTCTGTCATATACTACACCTGATACTCTATGCCAGTTGGCTGCAGCCCCTCTGATTCTAGCTTTGACCTCTTCATTCAGACTACTCTTCTCCTCAACCACCCCTCCCAGATACTTGAAGCTGTTTACCTGTTCCGCTATCTTCCCATCTATCTCTATTCTCAGCTTCTTCTGATTTCCCCAATCTGCTGCAATTACCACTGTCTTATCTGGGCTTAGTTTCATCCCATATGTCTTCAGATTTGCATTCCATTCTCCTATCCTTTGCTGAAATTCTAGATCAGAGTCTGCCTGTACTGCCACATCGTCTGCATACAGCAGCTTTGTTGCTCTGACCCCTCCAACCTGTTTGCTGATGTAGTCCATTACCAGTATGAACAGCAGTGGGCTCAGAGCTGAACCCTGGTGTACACCCACTCCCACTGGGAACCCCTCAGTGAGGCCAAACACTGTTCGTACTTGAGTCACTGGGTCCTTGTACATAGCCTGTACTAATTCTACCAATGTTTCTGGGACTTCAAACCACCGCAGTATTGCCCAGATCAGCTTTCTTGGGACCTTGTCATATGCTTTCTCCAAGTCTAGGAAAGCCCAGTTTGACTCTCTCCTCTTCTCTAGTTTCTTCTCAAGTATCTGTCTCAATGCAAACATCGGGTCAGTTGTGCTGCATCCTGATCTGAATCCGAACTGTTCATCTCCCATCTTACTTTCTACTATTCTGCGTATCCGTTTATCAATCACCCTCTCCAGAACTTTCATGCAATGTGGTAGGAGTTTGATGCCTCTGTACTGTCCACAGTTGTGGATGTCCCCTTTGTTCTTGTACACTGGCACGAGTATGCTTATTCTCCAGTCATCTGGAATATGCCTTTCTCTCCACACTGCAATTAGTACCCTCAGGAGCCATTTCTCCCCTAGCTCACCCAGCATCTTTATCATATCTGCTGTGACCTCATCTGAGCCTGCTGCTTTCCCCGACTTCATTTTCCTTAGTGCTGCTCTTACTTCTTCTAAGCTGGGCTCCTCTTCTACTCTCATTGTAGGCTGTTTCTGGGGCAGTACTGCTTCTGTGGGGTTTTCTTCATTCAGAAGCTGCTGGAAATACTCCTTCCATCTGCCTTTGATGTCATGTGGGCTGGTAAGCAGGTTGTTGCTGGAATCCCTTATGAAGGGTGTCTGACTATCTTCTTTATCTTTCTGTCTTTGCCTTGCAACCTGGTATAGTTTCTTTGTGCCCCTTACTGAACCATGGCCTTAATCTCAATGCCAAAAAATGTGCCGTCATCCCCTTTGGGAAAAACCTGGTTCCCATGAATTACCACATCGATGGTAGTCCACTGAACAGAGTAGGTGTCATAAGAGATCTGGGAACACAGGTTGACAGCAACCTCTCTTTTTACCACCACATTGCCTCTGTGGTCAAAAAGTCCTTCTATGGTGGCACATCTCATTACTAAGGTGTTTGCATCCAGGAAGAAAGAGGTCTTGTCTCCCTCTACTCTTCCCTCATTAGGACAATCATCGAGTATAATGCCCCATTTGGCATGTACCTCACTAGACACCTGCAACAACTGGAGAGACTGCAAAAGTACCTCACAAAGAGGTTCCTAGGCCTTAAACACTTGTCCTATATGGACAGACTCAAAAAACTCCAACTATTCTCTGTCTCATATCGCCTACTTAGAGGCAATCTTTGCTTGACTTACAAAGCCATGTCTGACCCGGCTCTGTTAGAAATGCTACATCTAAAGATATCCCAATCCCTCTGCACTACACACTCCAGAGACCTCAACCTCATTACCACAATCAACAGAACAAGCTGGAGGGACAGGTTCATAACCCAGAGACTGCCCATGCTATGGAATAGACTTCCCATACATGTCAAGTGGAGTGCCTCACTGGCCTTTTTCAAGAGAAATCCTGATGAGTGTATGGGAAATAGAAAATTCATATAAAAAAGGAAAACTTTTTAAATTGGAAAATGAAGGATATTGATTTTTAAGGAATCACAGTTTTTAGATTGGTTTTATGGAAACATAAAGTCTCATAATGTATAGGTTGGGATTTACCTTAAATGAATTATTCATGAAATATTTAAATGAAGAGAATGGCATCAATATAATTGGTTGTTTTAAATTTGTTAGAAGCACATTAAATGGTTTTAATTAATTGGTAATTATATAAATATGAGGAATCAAATGGCTTCAGTCATCTGATGAAGTCGAACTGTTTTTGACGAAAACGCATTCGTATGTTTTAAGGCGTTTATGGTGGTGTTATTTTATACTGCCGTTTGGGCTCAATAAAGGACTGAAATATTTTCATATACTCCTGCTTCGTTTTTCCAGACACTGTTTTTGGCTTATTAGTACATTTGGTTCTGGTTTCTGCTTCTTTTGGTTTAAATAGAAAATTCACCCTGGGGATCACTCCAGTGGCTCTACTTGACAGAGGCACTGGGAACTAAGGGCGGGTGGCACGATGCCAGGGTAATCCTGTGGGCTAGGCTTGTAAAGGCTCCAGGGCCATTAGCCTAGGACAGACCTATGAACCTATGAACAATGGTGACTGATTTGAGGAGTGCATCACCTATATGGTAAGTGAAACTGTTTTGTTTACCAAAATGAACTATGTTATATTTTTTACATTTAATTTCAGACCATTGTGCTTGCACCAATTGTTAATATGCTCTATCTAACCCATGTTACCGCAATTGTGAGTCAGGTGAAGATTGAACAACACCCAATTTAGACACATCTGCAAGCTTATTTAACCATAGGCCAAGAGTGCTGGCCTGAAGGTCTGAGAAATAAGTGACAAATAGGAGAGGGCCAAAAACTTAGCCTGTGGTATACCGCTGGTAGCTTTTTTTTGGGGGGTTTCAGATGTGGCAGCTGTGACTCTAACCAAATGGTCTGTCAGATAACCAGTTAGCTGTCCAATGCAGAATATAAAGATTTATATTCAGATTTACAAGTCTGTCAATAATGCCTGCATGTGGAGTAGTGTCAAAGGCCTTGGACAGGCCAAGATATGCTGTATGAACTGCATAACCACTATCCACTGCTTTGGTTACTTTTTCAAAGCAATTAATGATCTTCTTTTGACAAAGTCAAATTGATGAGAAACCCAGTAAGCTCCTACAGTCTAACACTTAAAGCACTCAAACATAATGCAGTAACCTCATCAAAGCAATAGCCTCCCCACACACAGAAACAGTAACTATAAACACTAACTACAGCAAGCATTACAAAGTGTGCATATTTGATTTCAAATATTCCTACCTATTCCATCCTGTAAGGGAGTACACCTGATACCAAAGTCAAACATATTCAAAAAGATGGAAAAATAACAAATCTCTCTCTATATGAAGAGCTCACTAACTTTAAACATCCAGCAGTCAGTCTGTCAGCATTTTTTACAAAGTCATCTGAGAGTCATTTTTAAACCCAAACCATCCTCTATTCTGGTCACCTTGTAGCAAAATCCTACTCAGTCTGCAAACATACAAAAAAGTTCATAATTCGTAATGCACACCCAAAACTCAGATTTATCCCTGACACAAATCCATCACTGAAGCCAGAACCAGTGGCCCAGAGCAATACAGCTCTGACTACAGCCCGGTTCATCTTACTTTGACTAGAGGCCCAGGTGCTTAATGCTGTTGGCAGGGAGGATGGGTGGGCCCATCTTACAAGAGTGGGGGGGGGGGGTACTGAGCTAGATGCACTAAGTGCACCTATCCCTCAATGGAGGTGTTATTTTGGGATGGCATTGGGCTGACCAAGCCACCACTAAGTGGTAGGCTTTAGAGTGGGTGGATACAAGTGCACACTTACAGATGGAAGGCATTGTGGGCCACTATGGTGACAGACTTTGCTCGCGCCCTCCCTCACATGATACAGTGAGGTTACATAATTTAAAATACTTCCAATGCCAAGATGTCAAAAAGAGCATAAAGCACCCTCATAGCTGCTGAATGATAGCACCCCTCCCCCCAGAAATTTCTTATCTCAGCTTCAGGTTGAAAAGCCTGAGTGGAGGAATAAACAGGCACTGTCTGATCAAGAGGAAGCTGAAGGATTTGCAGGCATGAGGGCAAAACTGACCTAATAAAAACAAACCTGTCATTGAACCTAGCACCCAGACCCACTAAATCCATGTGCTATGCAATAAAACAATCAAGCAAGAAAAACAAAAAAAATGAAAAGTGAAAAGAAATGTAAACACCCAAGTACTTAAAAAAGAATTGTGCCAAAATTTCCCCAAACTTTACCAACCAACTGCATGGCACTAGATGAAGAAAAAGCTTAGAAAAATACCCCCCGACAAAGTTACATTTCCAACAGATAACAAACATACACCTCAAAAAGAAACACTGTCTTTGAGTAGCCCTGAATTCATGTGCATTAAGACAGTCTATAGAAGTGTTCAGTTCTGCTACAGGTACTCAAGTCCCAAGCACTCAAAGATCACAGTCGCAAAGGCAAGTGACTCAATCATCTTGTAGCTCATACAGGCTGCTGCTTGTTCTCGAACTTGAGTATAAGTTTGGGCAAGCCACTGCCACACCTCACTGCCACACATAAGTGAAGCAGCTAGTGAGAGAGTTGGAGGAGGTAGGAGTGTAGATTAGGGAAGTGATCAGGAAATGGATTTAGGTTTAGAGAGTGTGAGGGAAGTTTGCAGTTTGGGAGCGGGAGAGGAGATTATGGTCAAGAACTGGCATGAGTTTTAGGTTTAGGAAATGGGAAGGGAGTTTAAGTTTAGAGAGTGATCATGGAAATTAAGGTAAGAGGAGCTTGAGATAATAATGACATAAGAAACCATGAGACACCAGACCCGAAACTACTTTGGTTACACCTAGGGCAGGCAATACCTACTAAACCTGGTGGACTTCTTTGAGAAGGTCACCAAAGCAATGGATGAGGACAAAACAGTTCACACTGCCTACCTCGACCTGTCAAAGGCATTTGACACAATACCCAACTTGGACATTGTTGATTAATTAATGTAACCTGGTGGAGAGTGAACTGTCTCAGAGACAGGACCCAAGAAGTTAGAAATAGGGAGTCTTTCTCTACAAAGAGTCCAGTCACAAGTGGAGTCCCTCAATGACTGGTCCTTGGACTATTCCTTTTTGGCATTTACTTCTCTCAAGTCAAGGCCAATGTCAAGGGCCTCTGTCTGACCAGATTTGCAGATGGTTGCAAATTAGGAGCAGTCACAGAATCTCCCACCAACACCAATGTTCTCCAGGAAAGGCTAATAGAGGTAAATAGCTTGTGTCAGAGCCATGGACTAAAACTTAAACTAAATGCAAAGAAATGCATAATAGCATGCTTTCAGAAGCCATCAACAACATATCCCTAAGAGCTGACCCAACAGTTAGGGACTTAGGGACACATGTAGACAGTAATCTAGCCTTTGACCACCATGTGTCTACAGTACTGAAGAAATCATTCTATGTTGTGCAACTTATAAACATCTAGATCCAAGGAGGTCATTGTTCCACTATATTCAGCATTCATAAGACCTATCATTAAGTACAGTGCCACTTTTGGAATGTACCTAACCAAGCACAGCCAACAATTGAAATGTCCTTAGAGGTTCCTCACTAAAAGAATGAAGGGTATAAGTAACATGTCCTGTGGCAGACTGCCTCAAAGCCCCATCACTGTATTCCATTTCCTAAAGGCTGTTGATGGGGGATCTATGCTTGGCTTACAAGGCATTGCTAGACCCCAACTTGATGGACCTCCTGCATATGCACAAAACAAACAGCACCAGAATTATCCATTCTAAAGTCTTAAATCTTGCCTGTGAAGTAAATAGGACCTGCTGGAGAGACAGGTATGTATTCAGGAGACTACCACTTATCTGAAAAAGGTTCCACATCTATGTGAGTTCCTACCTAACGCAGTTCAAGTGTAACTTGGACAATTGGATGGGAGGGGGAAAGGAAATTCACCCCTTGCTTGGCATCTATGTCTGTAATGGTCACATACAGCCTGTTAATGCTTTCAGTTATCAAGTGTACCAGAACTTGTCAGGGATGCATGACTAGGCTTAAAAAGGCCCTATTGGTCATTAGCCTAGTACACACCTATGAACCTGTGAATCTATGATGTTTTAGGTTTAGGAAGTGATCAGATATTTAGACTTAGGGAGGAGGGGAGTGGGGTTTTTAGAGTTGGAGAGTAAAGACTCAAGTTAGGAGCTGGGTGGGAGTTTTAGGAGTACATTTAAGGCTGTGGTAAGGTCATACAGTTTAATATGGTTGGGTGTTGGGACTTATAGATAAAGTAAGCGTGGACTAGTGGTAGTTAGAACACTTGTCTTTTTGAGGAAGTGACAGAAAGCAATTGTGTTGTAAGCTACTAGCATGTGAGAACTTGTAGTCAGCCCAAAATGTTTGCTACTATGTTCTAATGCTGCTATTAAGGAAAAAAGGTCTAAACTTCGTAATATGATTAAATGCTAACATCATCTAAAATTGTAATAAAATAGTTAATGATATATATAATATGCAGAAGTGAGCTGTGCAATATTTATACCTGGTATTGTAGGGACAAGGAACTAATTTTGTAACTTCTGACTTATGTACATTACACACCTCACCCCGATCGCATATGCATTGTGAGGAAAATAAACACTATTTAACACTAAACTGCAAAATTCTTGACTAAGAGAAAACTGAAGAAAGTTGTTTTCAATAAACGTTAACTGCCTAATGGCCCAGTTCTACTTTTTCTAAATGCAGCATATCTTCTGTGACACAAAAACTGTGTATCATACCTATCTGCTAAATATTTTGACATAACATAAATATTTCATTTTTTTACAGAGAAACAAACAAAGATGTTATTATTTACTGAGCATATCTTACATGCTTAAGGTGCATACATGAAGGCAGTCCATAGATACAAAATCAGAATATAGCTATATTGTTCCTAAGGTACAAAACCTCATAAATAGCTTATCAATTGCCAGAAAATGCAAAAAAGCATAATGCCTCTATGGAAATAAACATCTCTATACTTGAGGCATAGAAATTCATATTTCAAGATAATAATAATAACTTCAACACAAAGCACACCCAAATATTCTCTGCTACAAATATTACAAGCTGAATGCTATTCTTGTGCAAATTAAAGCAATAATTCTTGTTACTATTTGGGGTCACAAAACAACCAAGTGATCACATAGTAGGCAAAAAAAAAATCTCACTGTCTATATCTAAAAATAAATTTAAGGCCTACAGTCAAAATGGGCTAACAATATGAAAATAGCCAAATGAAAACAGTACCAATTAAAGGAAGCATAAACTAGCTGTTTTCATTACACCCAACAAAATGGCTTAAAGCTTATTCAACTTGTTATTGTTATTTGCACATCCCAGTGAAGCACAGCTTACATGACCACTTCAGCAAGTATTTATTTATTTACCAAGACAGTGGAGGCCCGGGGATAAACATTCCAGACACATGTCTTTGTAACATGGGAGGAAACCGGAGTACCCAGAGAAAACCCACACTAATGCAGGGAGGACATGCAGACTCTGCACAGAAGGCACTCCAGTTAAGAATTTAACCAGAAAACCTTTTGCTGTGAGGTGGCAATGTTACTGCTGTACCACTGCACTGTCCAAGTAGTATTTTAAAAACATTTCCTACTGTCAGTGTTCGTATTGCTGTCAGAGCTTACAGAACGTTCAATGTACAGGATAGTGGTACAGACTGCTGGAAAACACCTGTTCCTCTTTTAAAAAGGGTAGCCTGGAGAACAGGTGCTTATGAGAAACACATCTTCTTCAGTACAGCCTCTATCACAGACAGAAAACGAGCTGAACTCTAAAATCATGCAAAAGGCATATTAAACTGGGTAGTTTCCATCCTCAGTACTGTTTCTTCTGTCAGGAATCAGTTTTGTGTGTGTGTGTGTGTGTGTGTGTGTGTGTGTGTGTGTGTGTGTGTGTGTGTGTGTGTGTGTGTGTGTGTGTGTGTGTGTGTGACAGACACTCATAAACATACACATATCTTTATATCTATATCTTTGAGTGAGCATGTCTGCATGAGTGTTTGCAGTTTAAGGTGAGAGTAAGGGCTAGGGAAGGGGACAGATTTAGTGTTGTGTGTGTATGTGCTGGTGTTTGTGATGTGTGATTACATGTCCTGTGTACTGGTAGTGTTATGGAAAGGGGGGTTTCCTAAGGTAAGGTATAGGATTGACGTTAGGGGCAGGGACATTGTCAGAGTTAGAACATATAAGTATAGGGGTGAAAATCTCCTCACCCTTCCTTACTCATTTGCGCTAATCGTAACCCTAACCCTGCACATTACCTTCCAAAAAACTTTCCCTAACAGTATCACTTTTCAGATGAAGAGTGCATAACGGTAAAGGTAGGTATTTTTTTTACTTATTTTTATATATTTTTTTGACTGATTGCAAAAACACACTATTGTTTTTTTCATTTGCAATCAGTTAACTGTGGGGTATCAGTGCTAGACCCAGATCAGATATGGATGAATGAGCAACATTTGTGGTCATTCTTCTTGATGCGATGTAAGTAATCATGCTGTGTTACATAGTCCTGCTTCTTGATGCAATGTTTGTAGTCATTCTGTGTTGCACAGTCCTGCTTCTTGAAGCTATGTTTGTAGTCTTGCTGTGTTGCACAGTCCTGCTTCTTGAAGCTATGTTTGTAGTCTTGCTGTGTTGCACAGTCCTGCTTCTTGATGTGATGTTTGTAGTCAAGCTGTGTTGCACAGTCCTGCTTCTTGATGCAATGTTTGTAGTCATGGTGTGTTGCACAGTCCTGGTTCTTGATGTGATGTTTGTAGTCATGCTGTGTTGCACAGTCCTGGTTCTTGATGCCATGTTTGTAGTCAAGCTGTGTTGCCCAGTCCTGGCTCTTGATGCAACATTTGTAGTCATGCTGTGTTGCACAGTCCTGGTTCTTGATGCCATGTTTGTAGTCATGCTGTGTTGTACAGTCCTGGTTCTTGATGTCATGTTTGTAGTCATGTTGTGCTGCACAGTCCTGGCTCTTGATACCATGTTTGTAGTCATGCTGTTTTGCACAGTCCTGCCTCTTGATGCCATGTTTGTAGTCATGCTGTGCTGCACAGTCCTGCGTCTTGATGTGATGTTTGTAGTCAAGCTGTGTTGCACAGTCCTGCTTCTTGATGCAATGGTTGTAGTCATGCTGTGTTGCACAGTCCTAATTCTTGATGTGATGCTTGTAGTCATGCTGTGTTGCACAGTCCTGGTTTTTGATGTGATGCTTGTAGTCATGCTGTGTTGTGCATTCCTGGTTCTTGATGCAATGTTTGTAATCAAGGTGCATTGCACATTCCTGGCTCTTGATGCAATGTTTGTAGTCATGCTGTGTTGCACAGTCCTGGTTCTTGATGCCATGTTTGTAGTCATGCTGTGTTGCACAGTCCTGCATCTTGATGTGATGTTTGTAGTCAAGCTGTGTTGCACAGTCCTGCTACTTGATGCAGTGGTTGTAGTCATGTTGTGTTGCACAGTCCTGGCTCTTGATGCAATGTTTGTAGTCATGCTGTGTTGCACATTCCTGCATCTTGATGTGATGTTTGTAGTCATTCTGTGTTCCACAGTCCTGTTTCTTGATGCAATGTTTGTAGTCATGCTGTGTGGCACAGTCCTGGCTCTTGATTAGATGTTTGTAGTCATTCTGTGTTGCACAGTCCTGGCTCTTGATGAGATGTTTGTAGTCATGCTGTGTGGCACAGTCCTGGCTCTTGATGAGATGTTTGTAGTCATGCTGTGTTGCACAGTCCTGGCTCTTGATGCAATGTTTGTAGTCATGCTGTGTTGCACAGACCTGGTTCTTGATGTAATGTTTCTAGTCATCCTGTGTTGCACTGACCTACTTTCTGATGCCATGTTTGTAGTCATGCTGTGTTGCACAGTCCTGGTTCTTGATGCGATGTTTATAGTCATGGTGTGTTGGACAGTCCTGTTTCTTGAAGCAATGTTTTTAGTCAAGCAGTGTTAAACAGTCCTGTTTTTGAAGTGATCTCATGAAGTGATGTTGTAGTCAGGCCATGTTTTAGCCAGGTTGTGTTGCACAGTCCTTGCTCTTGATGCAGTGTTTGTAACCATGCTGTGTTGCACAGTCCTGGTTCTTGATGCAGTGTTTGTAACCATGCTGTGTTGCACAGTCCTGTCTCTGGATGCAGTGTTTGTAGCCATGCTGTGTTGCACACTCCTGGTTCTTGATGCAGTTTTGTAGCCATGCTGTATTGCGCAGTTCTGTTTCTTGATGTAGTGTTTGTAGCCATGCTGTGTTGTGCAGTCCTAGTTCTTGTTGCAGTGTTTGTAGCCAGGTTGTGTTGTGCAGTCCTGGTTCTTGATGCAGTGTTTGTAGCCAATCAGAGGTGCCAGAAGCTGTTGAAGGCTGGGGGGGGGTGGATGGTGAGAGGGGCACTTAGTGATCTATAAAGGGCAACACACACACACACACACACACACACACACACACACACACACACACACACACACACACACACACACACACACACACACGGTCTCTCATACAGAAATGAACGATATTAAAATTACACACAAACACATACACACACCTTCTTTCTCAACTGAAGGGCCACACACACACACACACACACACACACTTACCGTCTCTCTTGATGGAACTGCTAGCTTAAATGCTGCGCACGGGTGTGGAATGTATTTACATCTGCTTTGGCATGCGTGCATGTGATGCACACAAGGTCCTTATTAAAGGAGAAGACACTTGCACTGCAGAGTGAATAGAGTTGCCAATTTTTCATGTAAAAATTCTAGACATGTATGTGAAAGCAAAATGTGTGTAATTTTGGTACTCCACCATACCCCTTGCAGCCATACCAGTGTCCCATTACTAGGCTATTTCTCCATTTCTCCCGAGGAGCCATAAACACCATTCAAAACTCTCAGTGTGCACTGTGCATACTGTTTTCTGCTTTACCTGTACAATGATTACAGATATTTGTATTTAATTTAAAAAGTTGTATTTAAAAATTTATAGCACAAACACTGACAGACATTTGCTAAACAAAGCAATACAGTTTCAGAATGAAAACAGATTTAGCATTAAAACTTCTCTGCATTTGAAACTCACATTCACTGAAACAGGATTGAAACCCACATTTAAAGAAAATGTATCTGGCCAGTGGTGAACTAAGTTTACCTTTGGGCTGTTTTCAAATCATTGGTTCCTTGCACACATTTTTAGGACCATGCAAAAGTTCTTTGAGTCACCTTCCTGCTGTTGTTGTTCCTTCGGCTTATCCCAGTTAGGGGTCGCCATAGCGGAACTCTGGTCTGCTAATGACTGCAGTAGATTTTCACAGTGCCGAGGTGCCAGCTCGATGCCCAACCTTCAATGAAGGCATGCCCATTCACGCATGTCTTTCAAACGCCACTCGACTGCGGGGAGGTCAGACATACGTGGATGGGTGTGCCTTCGTTGTACATAATAATTAAATTGTATCCCTTGTATAATACAGCGCCACTTGTTAGAGCATGTTTTAATTTTATAGTTTTGAACATTTTTCTAGTAAGCAATGAAAGAAAACATATGAACCAATAATGACAGCACTGCCCAATTCAGAACATTTCAAACATAAAAGGCCACTCAAACCTCTGTCATTAGAATCCACCAATATCAGTCAATATGCGCAATCTCTGCAGAAGTAAAACTTATCTGAACAATTCCACATTAAAGATATCTGTAACTAATGAAAATATTGCTGCTAGAAAACAACTTTATATTTCAGTGTTCCATCTACAAATTTAGTGTATGCTGCCTTTGCAGAGTAAATTGCCTATGTTATATTTTAAAAATGGTAATTTGTAATATTGCAATAGATAATGGATGGCAAACTGAGAACAGTTTTATAGTTACTAGACATCTCATCCAAAGGAGGACATATTCAAGACTGCAGCACCCCACCCCCTCAAAATGTAACACAGTATGAGCAATCCATCTACATGTTGTTGTTGCAGAACCCACAGCCTTCTGCATCAGAATGCAAGTATGCTACCTGTTGTGCTGCTAAAACTGCTTTAAATTTCTATACCACAACAGTGATACCATTTGCTAAAGAAAACAGTTGCATATTGTAAACAGACTTAGCATGAGCAGCAGTAATTTTCTCTTCCCTTGAAGCTCAATTCCTTACAAATGTACTTGAAACTAAATTCCTTGAAAAATGTACCTGACACTCAGTTCCTTGAAAAATGGAACTTCATAGTTGGGGTAGAGGAATCAGGCTGTTGTTTCCTCTAGCTAAGGTACAGGTTTTGAGCCTAAGCAAATTACTAACCACCTGCTAAGCCTAACTAGGGCATTTCACTCTCTCACACGCATACTTCAACCTCTTAGTGCAAGAAATCTGGACAAAACCTAAAATAAATAGGGACATATTATACATATTGCTCTCATGAACTTAGAAAATTGCTAGATTAACAGGATTTGTGTTAGTATGTATTTTTTCTAAAGGCTATGAAGTCTAAAACTCAAATGCCTGTCATTATTTAGCAACTGCAATCCTTTTTAAGAGGAACAGACACATGGGGCAAAAATCTGGACATTTTGCAAAAACCTGGACATTTGAGGGGTATGCTACCTACTTCTAACACACACACACACACACACACACACACACACACACACACACACACACACACACACACACACACACACACACACACACACACACACACACACACACACACACACACCACAGTAAAGCTCCAGCAAGGTTGCTAAATGATTTACTGTAATCACTTCATAAGATAGAAATCATAGCAAATGTATTACTGTATTCTTTTTTTTCAGTGATCTTACATATAAATCAGCTGAAAAGCTGAAAAACAACCCTGCAAGAGCATTTTCTTAGAGACTGCAGTCATATCTGTAGGCATTGGCACTGGGTTTATAAAATGACAAAACAATCCAGTTAAATTTCATTCAAGAATGGCTATAATTTGAATTTCAGCCTTTTAAATTACCTTTATTGAAGGAATTTTTGTCAGTGTGACAGTATAGTTTTCCATTTACTAAAAAAATATTGCAAGCTGAACTTTGCAGTGACATCCATGCAAAAATTAAAATGAAGTTGTAGAACCAAAACATTGCTGCCCTGCAATATTTCTCTCTACCTCTCTTAGCTGTGGTGTTACAGTGTACTATAAACTATCATATAAATGTCTCTCCTCAACATTCTCTTATGCATTCATGTCTACTGTTATTTTATTGTCAGTTTGGTTATTTTATTGTCCACTGTCATCTCCAGAGTGCTACTGTGACTCAGTTCCAGAGTCTGGAGCACTTAACTGTCAAACCTGCTTGCACACACACAAGTCATGTATATGAAGCCTATAAACTTAATGGCTAAACACACTATGATGGCAGTACAGGATGGTGGTAACTGCAGAGCATGGATTTGTATTGCAGAAATTGCTGCCCAAAACCTGTACTGCATCAGCACTGACTCTATTGGCTTGAGGCAGAAAACAAAAATTATGGAGTGGAGCACAATGCGTTACATATATCTATCATGTTTTTTCAAACAGTAAAAAACTGAACTCTGTAAAGCCAAAGAGAATGTATTCTCGAAAAAGGTGCTTCTGGCATTCATATTCTCCAGTACACACAATATGTGTTCTTGCAGAAATACTTTTGTGAACAATGCAAAATCTAAAAATTATGCCTATTTCGCTAAATGTCTACAGTGATTAGAGTCTACTCTAATAAGCACAAGTCATTTTAAAGTATTGTACACACCCCACTTACCACTTACTTGACCCATCTGCTGCATAGTCCAAAGTAAACGTCTTTGCTAATTCAAATTATGCACACTGAAGTCAAAGACGTAAGTTAACAAGTTGCGTCTGTGTGATCAGATGCAAAGGGCATTCTTAAAGAAGAATGCCTTTAAAAAATTAAAATTTTTGAAGTTAAAAGGAAATGTGCAGCATGACTGATTTAATTTGTTTTGGACAATACAAGACAGTCTCTGTTTTCGAGGCAGTGTCTCTTAATTCCAGACAGTCCGTAAGACTAATTGTCAACCTGCAGCTGTAAAAGTGGGAGGGTGCTCATCACCCCCTCATTCTATGGTTCTGGCGCCCATGGTAACCATGTTGTTTTGTGCAGTCCTGGTTCTTGATGCAGTGTTTGTAGCCATACCATGATGAGCAGTCCTGTTTCTTGACGGAGTGTTTGTAGGCATGTTGTGTTGCGCAGTCCTGCTTCTTGATGCAATGTCTGTAGCCATGCTGTGCTGCACAGTGCTGCTTTTTGATGCAAGGCTTGTAGTTATTCTGTGTTGCATTGCACTGCTTCTTGATGCAATGTGTGTAATCATTCTATGTTGCACAGCCCTGTTTCTTGATGCAAGGCTTGTAGTAGTCATTCTGTGTTGCACAGCCCTGCTTGTTGAAGCTATGTTTTTAGTCATGCAGTGTTAAACAGTCCTGTTTTTGAAGCAATGTTATGAAGTGATGTTGGCAGGCTGTGTTGTTGCCATACTGTGCTTCGCAGTCCTGTTTCTTGATGCAGTGTTTGTAGCCATGTTAGGTTGGGAAGTCCTTCTTGATGCAAGGCTTGCAGTCATTCTGTGCTGCACAGCACTGCTTCTTGATGCAATGTTTGTAGTCATCCTGTGTCACATAGTCCTGCTTCTTGATGCAGTCATCTTAAATTTTTTTTTGATATTCAGCAGATTTTTGAATACACATATACAGCTGTGAATACAACTGCAGAAAGTAAAAGCAACTTTCATACAAATGCTAAAGACACATGAGGAATCTTTAGTACAACGTACCGTAAATAGTGTTTATCTCCATAAATAAAAATTGGTGACATTTTCACACATACACAAACGTGCACACACAAACACACACACACACACACACACACACACACACACACACACACACACACACACACACACACACACACACACACACACACACACGCACACACACACACACACACACACACACACACACACACACACACACACACACACACATGCACACTCGCGTGCACGCACAAACACACACACACACACACACACACACACACACACACACACACACACACACCTGTACAGGAAAACTGGAGGAATGTCATTTTCACCTACTGCACATAGTTGGGTGATAGAGAGAACCAGAGAGCCTAGATAAAATCCACAGCCAGGTCGGACATGGAAATGCCACATCTAAAAACTCAACCAGAGAACCAAGCCCTGTGAGGTGGTAACACTGCTTCACGCACCAGTGTGCTAGTAATCAGTTACTTTCACACACATCCTACCCACAGCACCAAAGACAGCCGCATGTGTAGAATACTGAGATCTAACAAGATGGCAAGTGAAAGTAATTATGGATAACGTATTACTGTTAGAGACACTGCAACCCCCCCCCCCCACACACACACACACACATACACATAAGCATAAACCATAGCAGTGTTAATTTTACAGGGATTTCAGCAAACAATATAATTTGTGGAACTTCTCCTGATGAGACATATCAGTGACTATTTAACTATGATAAAACGCCACAGAGATAAATCACTTTTATCCACATTCAGCCTCCATACTTATGAAATAGAGTCAGTGTATTTACTGTGTACGCCTCAGACATCTGAATAGAATTTAACAAAGTATCACAATAAAGTATTCCCACTTGTTTTAAACTTGGAAAGCCAGATTAAGGAGCATTTAATTTTACTATGACAGCAGTGTCAGTCATTTCAAATCACAGACAGCCTGTGTACTGACCAGTTATAACAATTATAAGAAAAGATGTTTGTCTTGTGTCAAGTATCCGAATGACAGAACTGTCTTCTTTTCTCTCTTGTTCTGTCTCTTCCTTTTTCTGTCTGTCTGTCTCTCAGGCACACACCCACACAAACACACACACACACACACACACACACACACACACACACACACACACACACACACACACACACACACACACACACACACACACACACACACACACACACACACACACACACACACACACACACACACACACACGCACACACATACACACGCCTTCTTTAATGTTTTCCTTTATTGGCATTCTCCTTGTGTCTCTATTTTATTTTTTACTTTTTGTCATCCTCTTAGCTATAACCATGTAATGAAAGCAAAAACATATATAAACACAGAAAAGGATTCAAATCCGATTAGTATTAGGAGAAATAAAATACAGGTAATCCTCATGTTCTTTCCTCAAAAGCCATCTGAAAAGCTCATCTACCTTCAGATGACTATACCTAAGAAACATAACATCCTTTTCTTTCTAGAATACGCATTCAAATTAAAATGTAGTCTAAGTTCTACCTTTGCTGTTTTCTGCATACGTCCCCACTATCCAGAATTTTGCAGAATGTCCATGATTTTTAGCTCAAACTTGTCCCTGTCACTCAGAAATTGTTTTAATTTTCTAATAAATCACTGAGGAGTGCAGTTGTTTAATGATGCTAGACCTTGGAGGTTAATGCTTCTTATTGTTGAAAAAATACATACAATAATTCAAATAAAATTTTATGTGAATTGGGCCAATTTAAAAAAAATGCCCCTGACTTTTGCCTTTGCACCCCCATAATTGGTTGGCGCTAATTATTCTATGCTCACACCAAGAGTGCCCAGAACAAAGAGGGGTTGGTTTGGCATAATGGTTAAGGTCCTCTTCTTATAGACATAAAGTACAGGGTTTGATTCTGACCTCAAGTCATTGGCTAGGGTTAAAATGACCCCTTTAGGCAGTTAGCCTAGCATTCATCTATGAACATAATTTACATTCCAGACAAATGCTGCCACTAGCCAATTATTAAACTAGTATTTGCTCCTCTATACAAACACTTAGTTCTTACTCAAAAACTTAAAAATCATAATGGTGACTACCTATGCTTTGTCCCTGAGATTCAGAAACAGTGTAGGTATGATTTCTGCCAGCCTTCCTCTTTTTACTGTGTGTGGGTGAAGAGCCCCAGTGCTCAGTAAGAGTGTGTGCATGTAGGAAAGAGTGCACAACTGACTGCTTATTAAATATGCCTCTTGTGGGAGGGACTATGGGAACAGTGAGTAGCATTATGATGCAGCCACAGGAAAGTGCATAGTTGTAATCACACCACACAGGTGATCTGTGCGATCTCATGCACACAGCAGCAGCAAAATAAAGAAGTCATGTGATAGCCTTACAGGGTAGCAAATCTTGTCTACAGATGCATTTCTGACTAGATTTAACACTGGAAATAGAAAGATAGGAAAGCAGTGAAAAGGGGGAAGCAAACAGAGGGTAGAACATACGGTAAACAGTTAAGGAATGAGCAGGATTTTTGTTTTGGACCAGGTGCTCATATTTGAAGAGAAGGTAAGTTGGAGAAAGTAGCGAGGGGAATAATAGGAAGGTAAGAGGAAGGTAAGAGAGTTAAGGTAGCAGTGGCATGCAAACATACGTAGAAGAAAGACAAGAGCTTAGGGTGGTGCTGACAATCAGGGATGGAGAAGACAATATAGAATGAGGCAGCAGATAGACACAGAAAGAAACTGGTGATGGGAAGATTGGATCTCCGACAGGGGTGAGTATATACACAAAAGGGAAGGAAACACTGGAATGGGGGATAGGATGGGGTATTCAGCTGCTTTCCCTGCTTGCCTTTATGCAGTGAGAGCATATTTCCTCACCATTACACAGTAGCTGTGATGCTAATGCCAATGTGGGTCAAGGAAGTGAATCCATGAGTCATCAAAGGAGGGTATTAAGCTGGCTGATTTGGGCATCCAGCCTCTTACCACTAATGTCCTCTGCCATTTCCTCCAGATGCTGTTGGAGGACATATGTGTCTCCTCCAGTGTTAATGCTTCTAGCAGGTGTTATTGTAGTACCTTCCTGGTGGCAGTGGCTGATGGGGGTGTAAAGCTGACAGTGGCAGTTCAGGACAACAATGGCTACAGTGTTGGTGGCGGTGGTGTAATAACCAATGGTGGTAGAGTGACAGGCCTGGATAGTGGCAGGGGTGCATTCTTGGGTGCTGATTCAAATAAATAGTAAAATAAATGAAGAGAAACAAAAGAAAAAACAAACAGATAAATATATGTTATGGAAAGGATAATAAGAAAGAGGATGGGGGAGAGAAAAGAACAAATAAACTGAAAAATATAAAGGTAAAACATAGAGTCTGACTGTTTTACCTGTACTTTAAATAGAAAATATCATAAAAAAATTACTCCACTGTAATGATGATGTGTCCATATTCAACTCCTAGAGAATTTGAACCCACAGCCTTACCGCTTAACCTCTTAAGCCCAAGAAATCTGGACAAAACCTGACATAATGGGTGTACAAAGGCCCAAAAATAGGGACAGATTTTAAATATTGCTCATAAACATAGAAAGTTGCTAGATTAACACAGTATGAATTAAAATGCATTTTCTAAAGGATATGATGTCTGAAACTCAAAGGTATGACAATATTTACTAATTTCATTCCTCATTTCATCCTATTGATTTGCAGGAAAACAAAAAAAATTATGAGGAACAGAGCAACATTTTGAGGCACAAATATGGACATTCTGTGAAAATCTGGACAGTTCAGAGTTATGGCCTTCAGCATCTCTCACCTTAAAAAAACATTGCATTTGCATGCTGAACTACATCAACAGTGTAAGGAAATGTTAGAAAGAAGGAGACAACTATATACAACCTACAGGGGGACTTGAACCCAGAGACTTTACAGCCTACATCTATAAAGTAGCATATTTATAAAATGAGCTACTATAGCTGTAAACAAAAAGTTCTTTGTGAAACACAATCTAATGGTGTGTGTGTCACACATTTGCAAAATGAAGGCATCAGCAGCCTACAACTAGGTTAGAACCTACAACCATCATTTTCAGTAACCTGGAAAAAGCACTGTATTTTTGTGCTAAAGCTACACCAGCAGTCAAAGCACAGCTTTTAGTGAAATGCACACTAATGATTTTAACCACACACTTGCATATTGAAAACTCTGCCAAGAGGGGAACTAAACCATCTGCCAGTATAATTGCAGGGTAGCAGGACATTAACATGTTGATTTACACGCAGAAGTTTACAAAGGCCTGCAACCACTAACATCTATGTAGTGAACTCTATAGTGCTTCTATTCAATGCTGAACATGCAACCTAAATCATAAGACTGTATACAACACCTGTCGCTCTGTCTTTCTGCTGATGCTCCCTAAATGGGCAGTTCTGTTTTTCCAAATAACAGGTAAAATCACAAATGGCCTGAAGTGGTAGGGCAAAAAATGTTTCATAACATACCTGTTACACAGGCAGGAAAATATTAGCCTAGTGTCATAGGTTCATAGGTTGGTACTAGGCTATCGGCCCTAGGGCCTACACAAGCCTAGCCATAACAATTCCCTGGATATTTCTTCCCACAATATTTACTTCTCTGGACCCTTGTCTAGCAGGTTGACTGACATGATCCCCGGGGTGAATTTCCTATCTCCCATCCAATCATCAAGGTTCCTTTTAAAGAGGGCCAAGGAGGCGCTCTGCTTGACATGTATGGGCAGTCTATTCCAGAGTATGGGGAGTCTCTGGGTCAGGAACCTATCCCTCCAGCATGTTTTGTTCATTGTGATGACAAGGTTTAGATCCCTGAAGCGTGTGGCTCTGAGAGATTGGTATTTCTTTAAGTGGAGCATGTCCAACAGCTCAGGGTTTGACATGGCCTTGTATGTTAAGCAGAGATCGCCTCTGAATAGACGATATGCACAGAGTATAGCTGGAGTTTTTTTAGATGGTCAGCATATGGCATCTGCTTTAGGCCTGTGATTCTTTTGGTGAGGTATTTCTGTGGTCTTTCCAGCTGTTGCAGATGTCTTGTGAGGTACATACCAAACGGGGCATTATACTCTATAATGGGTCTAATGAGGGATAAGTACTGTGGGACAATGACCTCCTTTTTAATGGATGAAAAGCCCTTAGTGATGCGGTGTGCCACATAGAAGGATTTCCTGACTGTCATGGCGATGTGGTTATCGAAAGTGAGACCACTGTCCACCTGTGTCCCTAAGTCTCTCATCACACTTTCGATGTTTAGTATACTGCCATCTATGTGGTAATTTATGGGTACATGTTTTTTTTTTTAAGGGGATAACTATACATTTCTTGGTATTAAGCTTTAGCCCATGGCTCTGGCACCAGGCATCTGTTTCTGTAAGGCCCTTTTGTAGAATATCCACATAATTTTGGGATTCAATAATGGCTCCTAGTTTGCAGTCATCTGCAAACTTTGTTAGCCAGAGTCCCTTAGTGTTGGCCTGTACTTCAGAGAAGTAGATGCCAAACAAGAGTGGTCCCAGGACTGAACCCTGAGGTACTCCACTTGTCATTTGTCTGGAGCTGGATTTGGAGTCGGCTACTTTTACAGTCTGGGTTCTGTCAGTAAGCCAGTTGGCAACCCATCGAGTGACGTAGGGATTTATGCCCAGCTTAGTAAGTTTATCTATGATTCCAGAGTGGGGGATGGTGAAGGCCTTGGCGAGGTCCATATAGGCTGTGTGGACCGCCTTACCCTCGTCCACAGCTCTGGAGACTGATTCGAAGAAGTCAGTCAGGTTCAGGAGACAACATTGGCCCTTCACAAACACAAACTGGGTGGGGTCCAATGTTTGAAGGTTGCCACTGTCTTTGTTTATAAGTTCCATGATAATGCATTCCATGCCCTTGCAGATCAGGCTCATCAGACTGATGGGACGGTAGTTCCCAGGATCCAAGGTGGATCCCCCCTTGTGGAGTGGGATAACTGTAGCTGTGCGCCACTCAGTGGGCACGTAGCCTGAGGTGAGGCTATGATTAAACATGACACTTAGGTGAGGTGCCAGTTCATTTTGTAGTTCATGTAGTACACAGCCTGGGATGTCATCTGGTCCCATGGATGCTGTATTCTTAGCTTTGGAGAGTGCGGTTTCTACCTATGTGGCCGTGATTACCAGAATTTCGCAATTAGTTGGTATTGAGATGGGCCCTTTATGGGGTGAGAGGGGGGTGAAGTTGGCACTAAATCAATCTGCCAGAATATTGTCAATATCCTTGGGATCAGTATATTTAATGCCATTCTGTTGAAGCTCAGAGCAGATCTGAGCATTGCCATTTAGATTCTTGACATAACTATAGAATGCCTTGTGGTTGTCTTTGGAATCTTTGGCAATTTTATTTTTGTAATTAGCTTTTGAGGATTTTATGAGGGATCTCAGCTTCTTACTAAGGCTGGTGAGGGAGTTTTTTTGCATCCTGGGACTTTCCTCTTTTCTGCAACAGTTTCTTCCTTCGGTTGTATAGTTTGTTTATAGCAGGGGACTACCAGATTGGCTTCCTTTTTTTTGGAGGAGAGCATCTTGGTACTATTTGGGATGGCATGATTCATGCAGGAGTGGATGTACTCATACAGTGCCTTAGTGTAGGATTCTGCAGTCAAACTTTCAGATCCCGTCTGCATGGGTGTCATGAAGTTTGTCACTTCTGACTTCAGTAGCATGAAGGTGGCTTTGGAGAAGTTTTTTAAGGAGGTTTCCTTACTGGGGGGTGGGGGTGGGATGTGGATGTTAAGAGTGATTTGCTTTTGGTCAGACCTGACCAATGAGGGGGTGACCACTGGTGTGGAGCATCTATCTCCCATGTTGGTAATGACCAGGTCTAGGATATTGGAGCCCCTGGTGGGACAATGGATTAGTTGATCCAGGGCATTGGAATTTATGAATTCCAAGAACTGTTGGGAAAAGGAGTTGGTACCTGAGTAGTTTTCCCAGTTAATGGTAGGGTAGTTGAAATCACCCAGTATTAGGATGTTTGGTTGCATCTTAATATTTTCCAGTATGTTTAGAAAGGTGTAGTGAGAATCTTGGGGTGTGGTGGGGGATCAGTAGCAAGCTACAATTTGGATTGCAGTCTTACCTAGTGTTAGTTGCACCTGGAGAATTTACGATGCATTGTGTTGGGCAACTAGCCTGGAGGTGTGAATATCCTTGATGAATATGGACACTCCTCCACCTTTAGTGTTTCGGTCTTGGTTTTGTGGCCGAAAAGTGTGGTAAGAGTTGTAGCCTGGTATTGCAGGAGTGCTCTCTGGAACCTTGAACCAAGTCTCAGTTACTGCACAGATATTGATGTTCTCCATTTTTAGGAGTGCCTCGAGAGAGTGCATTTTGAGGTTTAGACTTCTAGCATTGAGTAGCATTACCTTCAGATTTTGCATGCTTGTATCTGTTATGGTGGTGGTTTTGTCCTTTGAACCTTGCCTAAAAAAGGCACTATAGGGGTGGCAAGAGCTTCAGCCAGTAACCTGAATCCCTGGGGTGACAGGTGCAGACCATCTCTGGCAAAGCATCATGGTTTGTCGATCATGTCTTCCCATGCAGACAGATACTGGACTCCCCTTTGAATGACACCAGAAGCTTAGCCAATCATTGAAGTCAGTCATTTTGTTCTTATACTGTGGTATCATTCTGGGCGAAGGCAGGATGCTACTCAGGGCTAGGGTCATACCTGCCTGGGCCACATGATCCGAGCGCTCTTCCATGTCTCTTTTCATGTAGTCCAGGGAGGTATGTCTCAAGTCATTCACTCCAGCATGGACAATGACAGAGTTGTATTTGTACTTGTTGTGGAGTGACTTGAGTACATGCATTATGTGGTGGATCCTGGCACCCAACAGGCAGCTCACTGTAATTTTCTCCTTGTTCAGCCTGGTGAGTGGGACATCAGTGTGCCTGACTATAGAGTCACCTATGACTAAAGTGTTGGGTACATTGTCTTGCCTTAGGGGCTGTTGTTGGGTGGCACACTGGTGTTGTGAGCTATGTGCCACTTTGGTTGTGACTGGTGTTTGCGTTTCAGCTTCGGAGGTCCTTGTTGCTTGGGCAGGTTAATGTTAAGGGTCTCCGCATATCTTGGTTTAGTGTTGCTATGTGTGGGTGCTGATGGTATGGGGTTTGAAGGGCTATGAGTTGCTTGAGGTGTAGTGCAGGTGTTAACCTTCGCCTCTTGACTGTCTAGCCCAATCTTGGCCGGAGAGAGCTTTGCTTCCAGTTTGGCTATGTAAGTGCATCTCTCGCAGGTTGTAGTGTTGGGTGGTAGGAGGAGAGGGTTGTCTGTGTACATGAGGCAGTTGCCGCATTGCCCCAGTATGCCAAGATTCACCATGTGGACAGGAGAAATCACTGGAAGCTGACCCCTGGACATGCCTGTTTAGGTGCTTTTTTTGTAAAGTATAAGATCTGTTTTCCCTTACCCTTGCAAGGTACTTTGCAATTATAAGCTGTTTAGTGCCTACGATTAATTTCTTCTTATTGACAAGGAGAGTTGAGTGCTTGTATCAGTTTCAGGCTTCCTAGTGCTTTCCAGCAGGTTCTAGAGCAAGTGCTAGTCACAGGGGTTCAGATTTTAGTGCTACTACTGAGAAACCAGCTAGTTCTAAGGGAAAATTTGAAGAGCAGACTTTCTGATACCTGGAATAGTTTAACTGTAGCCTCGCGGTGCTGCACAATGTGAAAAATGTACAAACACATGCGTTTTTAAGCCAGAAAGTTGAAAGGGATAGAAATCAGCCCAAAAAGGCTAATACAATTACATTTTCAGAGCTGGAAACATCTCTTCCAGTGTTAGATAGGCAGTACAATGCTCACCACTCCCACTGGTAAGCAGTAGGACTTCCCTCTACCACAGCAAGGTCTGGATAGCTCTGGACACAGAAAATAAAGGCCTGAGACAAGCAAAGCCTGGGATCTGGACTGGCTAGGAAAGGTGGGAAATGAGCAAACAAGATAGTATTTTTTTTGTTAAAACAGGCTAAACAATGCAATAATACAGTAAATAAACACAGAAAATGCTAACACACTTGAGTGTGTAGTCCTAGACAGTAAATTCAATTAAGCTCTACAAAATTAGCAATTTAAAACTTTTTAAATGAAGCTAAGCAAGTGCACAACTGAAAAACGATTTAAGAGGCAGTAATACAGCAGAATAAGTAGCTAGTCTACATATACAGAGAAGTCTATATATACAGAAAAACAGCTAAAACACACAATTCAGATGCAGTGCAACCTAGAGCACTTGAGTTGTAACAATATTAAGGCAAATACACTTATAATAAATGCTCTAAAATATACTGTATATTTCCAAAATATTTGAGAAGCACAGTTAGAGCACAAGGAGATTCAGGCAATTTTTTTTGTTTTGTTTTTGAAAGGGAAAAAGGAGGAACAGAAGGCCTTCTCAGATGTTCTCTCTGTATTAGGTAGAATGAGCTAATGACACTAGACTGGAAGGAGTGTCCCAGATCAAATTTACTGTAGGGGCAGGTAACTGCAAAGCCACCAAGTATAACAACAAGACACCAACAGCGAGGGTGGGGACCAATACTAAAGCTATTAGCCTACACTCTGTAGACAGTGAACACGACAGAAAGCCACAAAATGAAAGTTTTTAAACAGATAAAGGAGCAAAGAGACTCTACAGAATGCTTTTAACTGCAAACAAATCATTTACCAGTGCAGATTAGTTAATAGCAATAAAATGCAGTAAAAACTATGCAGCAGACAATAAAAAGTGCTATATATATAAATTGCTAGAAATAATAATCAGTATAAATAAGCCAAAGATACTTATATATCTCAGACCAGAGTTGTTGTCAACGCCCCTCCTCCACTCTGTTCAGTGTGTATAGACAGAAATCCTCTCAAAGTTAGGGCTTAAATACCAGAAGATACAACCTTAGACAACTTTTTTTTTTTAAAAGCACAAAAGAACCAGCCCTCACTAGCCAGCTGCCAATTAACACAATCCAGCCAGAGGTAAAGAAAGGCTTCTGCTAATTCAAGATGGCCTGTTCATGTGCTTTGAACAATCACTGCAAAGACAAACAGGCCCAGAGCCAGCAAATCTGAACTAGGACAATACTAAAGCTATTAGCCTACACTCTTTAGACAGTAAACACTACAGAAAGCCACAAAATGAAAGTTTTTAAACAGATAAAGGAGCAAAGCGACTCTACAGAATGCTACTAACTGCAAACAAATCAGTTACCCATGCAGATTAGATGTCCTAACAACTACAGGGTTATAGTTTAGATCTTAAACCACTGACAGTGTACAATATAATGGAATGGTAGCAATTTATCTACAGTTTATGAAGCTACTGGAAAATCGAACTTACCTAAAAGTAAAGTATGACTTAGGACATTTGGTAATGTGGCAACCCTGGGTAAAATCCATACATGCCCTTACTACTGGTTTCATAACTTTTGATTGCTGACATGAAAAGCTACACTACCTGTAATGCGTATACTCACCCTACCACTCCCGAGTCACATGCCCTGACTACTGGTTTGATACTGTTTGGTTTGCTGACATGAAAAGCTATGTGATGCTCCTGCACTGCCCAGTAATCAAGAAGCCTCAATCCTCACCACAGGCAATGGCTAAGTGACGGGGGTCTATATCTGAAGATCAAAACACCAAAAGAGTGAGCACTCTTTAATCGATTGCTACTACTCAAAAGCACACAATATCAAAGGTACGGAATAACGATTTTTTTCCCATTTTGCCATTTCCTCCATTGTGGTGCGATCTTGGAGTTGGTATATTTAAGTGGGGGGATGTGAGGGGCACAGAACCCCCCATCGGGGGGTGTGGAGGTGAAGCCCCCCACTTTATTTTGCCTTTGGATTTTTTTTGGAGCAGCAATTTTTTTCCCCTGGGAAAAAAAAAACGCTGTTCTGTATGTTCGATAGTGTGTGGTTTTGGGTATTAGAGTTTGATTAAAGAGTGATCGCTCTTTTGGTGTTTTGATCTTCTAATATAGACCCAAGGGACGTACGCACTGGGAGGATAACAAGTTGACATGTACAGACACAGTAAAGTGCAATTTCCCTTAAGACCACACAGAGATGAAAGTCAGTCTGGAGCTGGTTTCTACCTCTTTCTGCAGATCCTCAGTAATACGCCCCACTCGCACAGCTATATGGTTAAGATCTCAGCTGAGGGGCCAAGCCAAGACCTCCAGCACCCTTTCTGTCCATCCAGTGCTTCGTGTCCCTGCCCAAGTAGCTGACGTACAAACATACTTTGAGATTTGGTTTATATACAAACACACACACACACACACACACACACACACACACACACACACACACACACACACACACACACACACATACACACACACACATGGGGAAGGCTGGCACAGGTTTACTAGCTATACCCCCTTCTGCCTAGACTATAAGGTAGTTTCTACTGCCACCAACCCATACTTATCAGCTACTATAAGGCCCTCACAAAGGGTATCCAATCCTACTGTGTAATATTACTATTATCCAAATGGTAATCTGACCAAGACTTGCAAGGCTATTTAGGAGTGGGCTGTACAGTGTCATCAAATACATATGCAAGTACTCTAAGAGCTTAAATATGTCTCACAAATATCAGCCACAAAGATAGGTTTAACTATACCTAATAGTACATAATAAAAGAACAAGATAATACTCAGTAAATCAACACAGTTACGTCAGAGTTCAAAATCATAGGAAGTATTAAAAACAACAATGCAGGACTGTCTCAAATAAATGCAGAAAACATCTAAACTAATCTTTACTATATTTCTAACTATATTTAAACATGTTACTGTGTCCTAAAAAACTTACTTACATTGCAAGGCAAGTGCAGATGGTGATGATGAGTGGATGTTCTTGCTAGGTCCAAGACAAACTGCAAAATGCACAGTCTCTTTTTGAGAAAGTTCTTAAATTAATATCAAATATTACTGCTGGGTTAGCTTGGGTGACATCACTTTTTGTCACCTGACTTCAGCTCCCAGGCTAAAACAAAAACTAACAGAATTTAATATCTTTCCATGAAAAATACATATCCCTAAGATGTTTGCAGATCTTGGAAGTTGTAAAACAATAAAACACTTTTACATTTATTACTCCTCTTTCAAAACAATGCAAAAACTTCTAGCTCTAGGCATTGTGTCTGCTACACCAAAACTGAGAGAGAACTTTTTTAGCACAATCGTAAAGCAGTTTAATTTCAACTTATTTTCTTGAAGTTTTGCCAGTTAACCATTTTATGTTCTAGTTTCTACTGTTAAAACATACATTTGCACAGGTATATCGTTTATATGCAGTTCTGTTCTAAGTCAGAAGGGCATGCTGTGGTTACATTTTAGCTCAGTACATAACATACAGTTCTGTATAAATCATATCAATACTCAGAAATTACTTAGAATTATTTACAAAATTCCAGATAGCTGGGCTGGCAATATTTCCCTATATCACAAACTACACTACCTGCAACAGGTATACTCACCCTACCACTCCCGAGGTACATGTCCTGACTACTGGTTTGATAGCTGTTTGGATTGCTGACATGAAAAGATATACTAACTGTAACAGGTATACTCACCCTACCACTCCAAGGTGTTCTAGCCTTCTCCTATGTCACCGCACATTTTCTGTAGTCTGTGTATGAGTTGTGTAGAAAGAATTGGGAGTCTGTTAAAGATAGCATGAAAGACAGTAGCAGTCTGTATGCAGAAGTTTAAACCATGGCTTATTTACAGTACAAAGTTGATGGCTGTTCCCTCACCTCAGACTCTCATCAGCCCGGGAGTTCTCTGTTTATGGTCATTGTAGTGATGTCAGCATTGCTCATCATTATGTGATAGACCCATGACACATGTAACCTTTTGTGCCAGGCTACTCAGGGCCTCTGTTTTATATTGTGGCCCTCAGTATTCTTTTTCAAAAGTACTTGGCCTGTAATGCTGGTGAAGGAAGTAGAGGAACATTTTAGGCTCCTCTGGACATCACCTTTGGGCCCTAAACTCTGTCTATATCCATATTTGTCACTGTAATAATTTGCAATGGCAAATGCTTAAATATTTGTGACTCCCCTATTTTTGCAAAAGACAGCTGTTGCACAATGGTGGTCAGTTCAGTTGCATGACTGGTGGCACAATATAGTAGTGTATGATAGTGGTTGAATACAGCAGTCTGAGGTGTGACATACAAAGCCTAACTTCTTTTTATGCAATAGGCAGTAGCAGTGCTTGTTAGTTGTACATTCACACTGACATTGCTCTTTGCACCAGCTAGCAGCATGAAGGAGAAGGAATTGGAATGCCCTAAATGGTTATGAGTGAGGTGTGCTCATCTATTTTTTGACCAGATCAAATTGTAGAAGTTGGACTATAGGAAAGAGATGAACGGGAAAATCAAGCAGAGGTTAGAACATAAGGTAGAAACCTAAGGAATTAATAGGATGAAAGTGGTGAAGGTGAGATAAGATTTTTTTGTTGCTGGTCAGGTGCCATTTTTCATAAATGAAGAGAAGGTAAGTTGGGGAAATTAGTAAGGTAAGTAAGAGGAAGGTAAGAGGATTAGTGTAGGGAAAGACAAAACTGATAAGGGGTATAATAACACAAGGAGAGGGGAGCACAATGGTGAAAGAGACATGAGACAAGCAGAGGAGAGACAAAGATAAGGGGAGGACTGTACAACAAATAGGGGAGACCATAGACATAAAAGGCTGGGGATCCACAGGATTGAGGATAGGATTGGGTTCTGCAGCTGCTGTCCCTGCCAGTTTCAACCCATTCAGAGCTTACTCACTTCCTTGAGTTCCTCACCTTTGGGCCCTAGCTCAGACAGTGGACCAATACTGGGTAGGGATTTGACTCAATGAGTTATAGGTTCATAGGTAGGTACTAGGCTATCTGCCCGAGGGCATTTATAAGCCTAGCCAGAGTGTGTCGGCTTTTGCCGCCCCATTGATTAATTAACTGAGCCTCTGTCAAGCAGAGCCAATGAAGCGATCCCAGGGGTGTATTTTCTGTTACCCATCCAATCATCAAGGTTTCTCTTGAAGAGTGTTAGTGAGGGGCTCTGCCTAATGTAGATAGGAATTTTGTTCCAAAGCATGGTGAGTCTCTGTGACAAGAATCTATCCCTCCAGCATATTCTATTTATTGTTGTGGTGAGGTTTAGCTCACTAGAGCGCCTGGCTCGCAGTGGCTTGGATTTCTTTAGGTGGAGCATGTCCATCAATTCTGAGTTGGACATGGCTTTGTAAGTCAGGTAGAGATCACCTCTGAGTATGCGATATGCCACTGAGTAGAGCTGGAGTTTTTTCAGTCGGGTCTGCATAGGACATATGTTTGAGGCCAGTAATCCTCTTGGTGAGTTACTATTGTGGTCTTTCCAGCTATTGGAAATGTCTTGTGAGGTACATCCCAAATGGGGCATTGTACTCTATGATGGGTCTGATGAGTGACGAGTAGAGGGGCACTATAACCTCTTTATTTCTAGATGTGAGCCCCTTAGTAATTAGATGGGCCTCATAGAAGGATTTCCTAATGACTTTGGCAATATGATTGTCAAAGGGGAGATTACTATCTACCTGGGTCCCCAGATCTCTTATTACCTCTTCTGTATTAAGGGGCTGTCATCTATGTGGTAATTCATGGGTGTTTTGTTTTTCCCAGATGGGATGACTATGAATTTTTTGGCATTTAGCTTGAGGCCATGACTTTGATACCAGGTGTCCATCTCAGTAAGGCCTTTTTGGAGGATGTCCGTGTCAGCCGGAGAGTCAATTATGGCTCCCAGTTTGCAGTCATCAGCGAACTTGGTTAGCCATAGTCCTCCTGTGTTTGCCTGTACTTCTGAGAAGTATATGCCAAACAGTAGGGGTCCCAGGACCGAGCCTTGTGGGACACCACTTGTGACTGGTTTAGAGTCGGACCTAGAGCCTGCTATACTTACAGCGTGAGTTCTGTCTGTAAGCCAGTTGGCAACTCATCTTGTGACGTAGGGGTTTATGTTCAGGCTGGTGAGTTTTTCTATAATACCTGAGTGAGGCATGGTGTCGAATGCCTTGGCGAGGACAGGGTAGGCTGTGTGAACCACCTTTCCCTCCTCTATGGCCTTGGTGACTGTCTCAAAGAAGTCAACCAGGTTTAGTAGGCATGATCTGCCCTTAACAAAGCCGAACTGGGTTGGGTCAAGTGTTTGGAGGTTCCCAATGTCTTTGTTAATGAGTTCCATGATGATGCACTCCATAGCCTTGTAGACCAGGCTAGTCAGGCTTATGGGGTGATAGTTACCAAGGTCAGTTGTGGCCCCTCCTTTGTGGAGTGGAATAACCGTTGCTGTGTGCCATTCTATGGGCACGTAGCCTGTGGAGAGGCTGAGGTTGAACAGTGTGTTTAGGTGGGGGGGTTAGTTCGTTCTGTAGTTCGTGCAAGATGCATCCTGGGACACCATCTGGCCCCATTGACGCTGTGTTTTTGGCTTTTGAAAGGGCTGTTTTTGCATGTGTGTGAATTGTTGGAGAAAGTTCTCCATGTGGCTGCTGCAGGCATGTTACCTCCTGTTGATGATATCCCCTACTGTGTCTGCCACCTACTGTTGGGTGACAAACTTGTCAACTCCACTAGCATTACTAGTGATTGGGACAACAGTATCAACATTCATTGTAAGGCTACCTGTACTGGGTGGAGCAGCTGGGACAGAAGGTGTGGAGGTGACTGTAGCAAGCTGGAACCCAGATATTGTATGTGTTTTTTCTGCTGTTGGGGATGGTGCTGACATCGCTGCTGCTGCTGTCACTTGTGGGGGCAGGAAAAGCCTTGCCTGAAGGATGGGTGCAGATCTAAAATCTGCTGCATGCAACAGTAAAATAAATGAAGAGAAATAAAATAATAAACCAAATAAATGTATGTAATAGATAAGACAGAGACAAAGAGGGTGGGAGAGAGAGAATTATACACACAATGAAAAAAATGAAGCTGATGTACATTTGTTTTATGAGCATGTTACTCTAACTGAAGGAACAATAAGTGCACTTTCAATTTACAAAGGCTATTATCAGACACAGCAGACTTGAACTCACAGCGATTATCACCTATATAGTGCAAGGTAGACCCTTAACATATCGAGCTACATACACAAACCAGCTGAAATCTATAGTCCAACACATAGCAATAGGATTTCAAGACAAAAGTATATCGACAAAGAAAAAAAAAACACTGCTCAGATATACATTACTCTCACAGGTACTATAATAGAAAGAAGTACCAACACACTCCTCCACATATGCAAGGATTACCCACAATCAAGTGCAGAAACTGAACCTATACACATTCCACAAGACACAGCCTTAACATTCTGAGATGCCTCCCATATGAGTGAAGGCTCCTGTGAAACAGGGACTATCATCAGACCAAGTACATTGGTAAGGAGGTCTTTGAGACAAAATTCTGCAATGAAAAAACAGATCTATCACTATATGTTGGCTAATTTTATACTCTGTTACATAATGTTGATAACATACTGGCCAGTATTTTGCATTATAAATATCCGTAAAGCATTGCTTATAAATTTGCATTTGTCTCCACAAATATGTATAGTTAATTCTGTATTAGTAGTTATCAGACAACAGATTAAAATTTGTGTCACCAGATTTTACTTAGATTTTAATTAAGAATTACACTTGACAAGATTTTCTTTAACTCTGAAGTTATACAAATTATAGATATAACTCCTCTGCCATATATCACAAATATAAACCTCTTAACAAAATCTGTCTGCCCTGACACCAACACATCACACCAATTGATCTAAGATAAATTACTCACAATTAAAGTGATTGGCTGATGGTTTATAAGTTACCTGTGTATCACAGCATGTGGTGCTTAAACTGCCAAACAATACTTATGCCCATTTGTGAAAATTTTCTGATTCTTCTTCTTTAGGAAAGAAAAGTTTTAAAATACTTATTTTCCTTACACTGATGGCACTGACTAAAAACAGTGAACTCTAACCTAGGTGCCAGCAATGTAAGAAAAATGTGCTGTGTTCATAGACTCTAATGGGTGCACCATCACACTTGCATGAAGGTACCCCATTATGGACACACTGCACATTAACCTAAGGTGGCATCAAGACAAAGTATAGTAAATTTATTTGGACCAAGTTTTAATAAAAAGTTTACAATCCTTTTTTATTAAAAACAGCCCTAAAACTTAAGGACAGACAAATGGTAAAATATATCACATGACTTCACTCATCAAATCCTGCAATGTATGTACAAGTGTTTGCAAATCACTTTAATAACACTTTGAAAATTCATAATTTTAGTGAGCAATAAGGGTGACAAGATTACCTTAAAGTAGCTTGACCTTGTGTGCTTTTATTGTTACAAAAATATTTTTAAATGATTTATTTTGCAGATTTAACTAAATTTCTGAAAAAAATATTAAATAACTAATTTTTCCTCTTGAAAAACACTGTTTTTGACAAAGATAAACTATAATCCACTGCTGTGCAGTTTTGACAACAGTCAAGACTTCATTACCTTGTTGAAAATATATTGACTTAAATGGCATAAATCTGTTTCATGATTATATATATTTTGAAACCTTATTTGATACATATTTTGATATGTAAAAATATATACAAAACATATTTGACAATGACAAGTTTTCTTTGCCAGCAGTCTGCATGTTTTGGAGGAGATATGTATGTCCATTTTATTTTCAGTAATCTCTTGGAATGTCAAAGTCAAAAGAATTAAGGGACATTCCATTTTAAGTGTTTATTGAACTTTACAGGACTTGTATTAATTAAATTCACCATTAAACCTATAAATGCCTTTACTTTTAATACCATTTTAAATAAATGTCATGGATGCCTTCCCTTTATAGCTGCCTCTTATCTTTATCACATATGGGTATTTCCAAAATACATTATGCTTCCAGTATGCCTTTTGATTATATGCAGACACTCACTGAAAACCTGACTTGTTCACTTTGCTTACTACCAATAACCATTTGACCTGTCACAAATATGCATGACCACATGACATTTTGCAGAGAAGTGAGAAATGTTTTTGACAAAACACCTGACATCTTAAACAATAACTATTCACAGGCAAATTATAATAATTTAGGCAAAGATAATTTCTACCTGACTATGCCTTCCTATTGTTACATTTATTAATTGTTCTCTTGTGCACTCTTAAGGTCCAGCTAAAACCTTAAACAGATATTTGTTTTTCTTTCAGTTTGTCATTCACATATTGTTTATTAACTTGATCTGTTGCTGTCATTTGGGGACACATGCTTGTCCACAAAGCACTAGTAATCACAATTCTGGGGCTTCCACTAGAAGGTTAAATTACTGGTGTACTGGACATTTTTGCTTTTCCCATGATAGTGTGAGAATGAATATGGTGTACTTGGTGTGTGCATGTGTGATTGTGTGTGTGCATGTCTGTGTGTGTGTTTGTGTAACAGGGATGCAAGGACTGCACCCCCAGACTCACACATCAGGGGATGTTGTAGAAGGGCTTGCCCTCCTGCAGGATGCCTTTTTTTCTGTTTTTTCTTAGCTATGGAATACTTCTCACCTTCAGTAGCTTTCACTCATTCATGAACACAGTTGTGTGAAATGATCATGAATGAGTTAATTGCTTGCCAGGGAAACCTAAATCCTGATGTTCATGTATGATTTGCAGAACACATTTAATGTTCCTTAACCTGCTAGGCATCAAACTAGCGTTATACTCAGTTATTTTGCCATCTACATTTCATCATATTTATGCATTCAACAAGTGCTGAATACCTGATTGTTTTCCTATTTTAATGGCACTAGTTCCATTTATTCCCTTTAACTAATCCCCAGGAACATTGCACTTCTAAAAACTATTTTTTCACTGTGCTTTATGACTCCCCCAAAATAGCCTTTTAACTCATTTGGACATAACATAAACAGCAGCTTATTTTGGAATGGACTGACTTCCCTGAATCTCTTTCCATATCCTACAGGGCTCCTATGCCCCACAGGATGCCCAAACTGCAGAGATACACAGCAATCAAATTCTTTGAGTCATCCTTCCAGGGACACAACTGTCTGGCCATATGGTTTGCTGTGTCACACGAAATGGCATAATTTCTAACATGTAGTTAGCTTGGATACTACAGCACCCACTATGAAAATCAACCTGCATTTAAATACAGAACATTTTAAAGAAGCAGAAACATCCATTAAATATCCTCCTGTTTTCTATTGTGAAAGACCTCCACCCTCACACACCATCCCATTCCTCATCACCATTTGTTACAGTGATTTCCCACATGCATCCATTATCAAATCCTATTAATTGTTACAGATGAGACTGACATAGGCTCTGCATTTAAAGATGTATATCCTTAATTAAAACCATGTGGAGCTTTGTTAGAGCATTAGCTGAACTAAGCAAATCTAAAAAGTGACAGCTTCTATGATATTTGAAAACAAGGAGCATTTTTATGAAACCTGTGCTGGAGATACTGCCAGCACATCTATCTGGAGTTTTGTAAATAATTATATGTAATTTGTGAATATCAACATGATTTATAAAGAAGTGTGACAAAGGAACATACTGCCAGCACAGCTATCTGGAATTTTGTAAATAATTATATGCCCTTTGTGAATATCAACATGATTCATATATGATGCTTGTGTTACAACTGTATTAGAACTGTTGTGTCGTGTATATAAAACTATGTTTGTACAGACGTGTGTTGAAAATATATTTTATAGAGTGTTTGTGCTTAAAATGTATCCACAGCATGCCCTGCTCAAAGAGAACATAAATGTACATACACTATTGTAACTATTTAAATGTATATATTTTAACAGTGGAAACTGGAACACAAGAGGTTAGCTTCAGTCCAGCAAATCTTCAGGGGAAATAGCTGAAATTACATTACATTATGACAGCAAGAGACAGGATGTCTAAAACTAGGGAACTTGCTGAATTGTCTTGGAAGTGTTTTATTGTTTTATGTCTTCCAGCATGTGCCAAACATCTGAGGAAAAGCCCTTGTCTATGTATTTTTACAATAGATGCTTAATGCTGCTAGCTTCCAGCAGTGTGGGTTTTACCTGGGATAGAGTGAGATGACAAGAAATGATGTCATTCTGCCAGCTATCCCAGCAATAATATTTGATATGCTAATTTGAGAACACTCTTAGAGAGAGACTGAGCATTCTACATTTTGCCTTTGACCTGACAACATCAATTACATCCATTCACCACATTGCCTTGCTCTGAAGTAAGTTTCTAGGGAACAGTTTAATTCTCTTAGATATAATCAGGGAATACAGCAAATCTTAGTTTGGATATTTTTCTTCATTTATTTGAGACTGTCCTACAATGTTGTTTTAAACATTTTCTGTGATTTTGAACTCTTGATGTTACTTATATTTATACTGAGTACTTTCTTGTTCTTTTATTATTTATTGTTAAATATATTTAAACCTTTCATTGTGGCTGATCTTTGTGAGACATATTTAAGTTATGAGAGTACTTGCATATTTATTTGGTGACACTATGGGCCACTTGTAATAGCCTTGCTCTTGGTCAAACTACTATTTGCATTATTAGTAACATTACACAGTAAGATTGGACACCCTTTGTTAAGGGCCTTAAAGTAGCTGATAAGAAGCTGGCTGGTGGTAGTGATAACTATCTTATAGTCTGGGCAAAAGGGGGCATAGCCAGTAAACCTCTGCCAGCCTTTCCCAGGTGTGTGTGTGTGTGTGTGTGTGTGTGTGTGTGTGTGTGTGTGTGTGTGTGTGTGTGTGTGTGTGTGTGTGTGTGTGTGTGTGTGTGTGTGTGTGTGTGTGTGTGTGTGTGTGTGTGTGTGTGTGTGTATGTGTATAAATCAAACCTCGACAAGTGTGTGTCAGCTACTTGGGCAGGGACACAAAGCACTGGTTGAACAGAGAAGGTGCTGGAGGTCTTGGCTTGGCCACTCAACTGAGATCTTAACTCTATAGCTGTGCCAGTGGGGAGCATTATTGGGGATATGGAGAAAGAGATTGAAAGCAGCCCCGGACTGGCTGTGGTCTCTGTGTGCTTTTAAGGGAAATTGCACTTGCTGCAAAGAGCTGCATCTGGAAATACTGTGTGTGTACCTGTCATCTTCCCAGTATATGTCCCCCACTGCTGCCAGTGGTGAAGATTGAAGCTCCCTGATTACTGGTCCAGTGGTGGGGTGTCACAAATACAATGAAGAACAAAGTACAAATGCAGTTATGGATAAGACAGATGTTATTGATTAAAAAGAGCCTAACATTCTATTTCAGCAGTTTTCATGAAACATGAAGACAAAACTGCAGAGTAACAAGATAATTTCTGGCATAAACATATTGCTCAACCTCTTAGTGCAAAACACCTGGGCAAAGCCAAAAATACTGGGAGGACAAAGGCCCAAAAATAGGGACAGCTTTAAATATTGCACTTATAAACGTAGAAAGTTACTAAAAAATAAGTTATGTGTTATGCATTTTCCAAAGTATATGAGGTCTGAAACTAAAATATCCATCATTATTTGGTGACTTTATGGCAAACACACCAAAAGTATGAGACAAAATCAGGACATTCTGAATAAATTTGGACAATTGAAAGAAATGAGCATAAACCAATGAGATACTTATTTACCAGGAAAGTCTGACTTAGAACAGTCATTTTTCAGTGGAGGCCCATGGAAAAACACTCCAGATGCATGTCTTTGTGATGTGAGAGGAAACCAGAGCACATGGAGGAAATCCACATGAACAACATGGAGACTCTGCATAGAAGGCACCCCAGCTGAGAATCAAACCAGAGAACCTCTTGCTATGAGGCAATAATGCTACCACTGCGCCATCGGCAAGATATAAAGGCTTCAGTATGAGTGATACTGTCCACATGAACTTGAGCAATGTTCTGTTGTTGCCTACTATGTGAGAAACAAGGCCATCTCAGACTTGTTTACTTCTTTTGCAATGGAAAAATAGCGTCATCTATCCTAAGCTCAGCAAAGAGAAACTAGAGACATTTAAGCTTGAAATATACATAAATAACTAAACTGTACATTTGTATTCATAGCTGTATACATTTATTTTTCCAAGTAATAAATATCTTAAAACTTTTACTTTAAAGTGCATTTGCTAACTACATTTTATTAACTATATATCCATCCATGTCTGCCAAGAACATTGTCACAGGATCCAGAAACATAGTTTCACTGTGCTGTGTGATAAGCTTGAACTGTGATGTTCTCACTGAACTCCAGTTTGAAAAAAGAACATTTTATGCATCCATAAAATGGAAGATTAAATCATATCATTATCATCATCAACCCCCCTCATCCCCATTTTTTCATTGGTTTGGATGTTGTTTCAACTATCACCACAGCATAAGAGCTACTACTCTTTTACCTTCTTCAAAAGTCCTGCCTGTCTCAGGTCCAGTACCATACCATGCTCAACCTCTAAGCATTTAAAATCACAGCAGAGGGCTCAAAAGAGGATCACTGTCTTATTTTTGGAATATAAGGTCTTTTGATACTAGACCCATATATAGGTAATGAAAATAGATCTTTGTATAGGCTTATTTCAGTTTTTAATACTGTATATGCCATTAAATAGGTCTATATGATTTAAGAAAATCAGATGAAAGTCAGTAAATCTAGGAGCAGTAAAGCAAAATCTAAGGCCAACAATCATAGTACAATGCCTAAATTGCAGCACTTGAGAGGCATGGCCCCCACATTATATCCATCTCTGGGCTGGGCATCCTCATCTTCCCTTACCTTCTTCCTGTCTTAAGCTAAATGAAAAATAGTTTAGCATAGGTAGCATTTGGCAAAAAGCTGCTCCCATATCATATGTTATAAATGGTACTTGTCTTCATACAGACATTGTCATAAGAGACATCGGTACTTGTTCAGAGAACTCTTTCTGCCTCTCTTTCTCTCTCTCTCTCTAATTTGAGCATCACATTGCTACCATAGTCTTGAAATCCTTCTGTCTGGCCCAGTTAATTTTTCCTACCACTGCACTCTTCCCTTATCAGGCTCATCAGTAAATGCAATAACCCCTTTGGTATTTATAAATTCAAGAATATCTCTGTTTCAACTTTAAAGGTCTTGAAGATTTCTAACAAGGAAAATTAAAGACCTTAAATCATTCACTTACTCTGACAGGTTTGGATGATCCTCTGTACTCAGTAGCCTACTGGCTGCTCTAAGTTGATCAATGTCCCATTTTTCAAGCCCAGTCCTATCTGACCTCCTATTTTTTCATAAAACCAGTGCATCTACAATAATCTGCACTGGGACACTAATTCTACACCAACAAATAATCAGGACCTGATGGAGGGATAAATTCTTAACTCCACATATTCCCAGCCTACAGAATACATTACCATTGCAGGTCAAGTAAAGTACTAATTCTGCTACCCGTAAGGCTGGTTTGGATGACTGGATGGGTGGACACAAATTTATGAAAGAGCTGTCAAGTATGGTCTAACTCAGTTTAGAAAGTAGATATTATTATGTACTTGAAAGGGTAGCAAAAACTAGGCATCCTGTGGTCCCTATGATCACTTGGCTAATATTGTTTCTATGTTCCTAATTATGAAGAAAGCCAAGCTCAGCGCACTTCTTGCTGTCTTTATGTTTTCTATCTCTGGGGCTACACAGCCATCAAGAAAAGAAGCATATCCACACAACATCCTGCAAGAGTCTGTAGGAAGGGGTGTTAAAACCTTGTAAACCAAATGCCATGTTATTTTAGTTTACTATTCTCAAACAAATTTTGTCATATTTATGTAGCTTAGTAAATACACTATTTATTACATTCTTGGCTATATTTTGGTACGTTATGTATAACCACTAAGCAATTATATGTTTTGTCTGCAATTATTTATCATTATCCAGTCGTTGATCTCTAACATATCTCTTTGAAAAACAAAGCACAACTTCAAACATAAGCCTTAAAGCATTATGCATTTATTACATTGCTTAAGGCACTGGGAGTGCATATTACTTAAATGCTTAACTGTTGTATCTATATATCAACTGAGAGTCCTCCCCAATTTATCAAACTTTCATGGAAAATACAAGGTATGGTAGTTGGAATGAACAGTATGAGTAGTGTAACTTGTAACTATTTGGGTTTTTGTACAGTGCAGCTGTGGATTAATCTGGTTAATATTGCTGCCTCATTGCACATGGTTCTTCAGTTCCCAGCTAGGGTGCCTTCTGTTTGGAATTTGCATGCCTTCTCTGTACTTGCAAGGTGTTTTTATCATGAGTATATGTAATCCTACAAACTTCCCAGTTGCCCATAAATGTGTGTGTGTGTGTGTGTGTGTGTGTGTGTGTGTGTGTGTGTGTGTGTGTGTGTGTGTGTGTGTGTGTGTGTGTGTGTGTGTGTGTGCGTGTGCGTGTGTGTGTTTGTATGTTTGTGCTTCCTACAATGGACTGTCATCCCATCTAGGACTTGCACTGTCTCTCATATCCCTGATTAGTATAGTGGAACAAATGCATGCACTTTGGGTATTTTTATTCTTGTGATTTTTATTTTTGTATTTTTTTTCTGTTTTCTGGTATTTATATTAATGTTTCTGTTTTGACACAGTCACGTACTTTGAATGATGTCTTCCTATTCACCTGTTTTCACTGTTGGCAAAACCTTGCCAAATAAGCAAAGTTTTCCCTAGAACATTTACATCTTCTTAAAAGAAAAAAAACAAAGCAAGCAGCTCATGCAGTGAAACTTTCCCCAGTTAATATGTATACTACATTACTACTATGCAAATTAATACCAAGTAAACTTGAGTTTTTAGCAATCTAATATACAATTTTGGTATATTCACTTGCTCTGCATGTGCAAATAATAAGGAAGATGGTTTAAAGACTTTTTTTTTAAATGTTTGACCCATTCTTTACAATGCAGTGTGTATCATGATTATGCTGCAAAATCAAGAAAAAAAGACACAGAACAGCAACAGGAACGTTAAGCAGCTTTTAAAGCTGTAAAGCATTTTTTCTACCAAAAAGAAGTGTGGGTGGCAGACCAAAGTACATTACAGCTTTTAAAGTAATTAAAAGATCCAGGCGCTGTCTATGATGCAGTGCTAAGTTTGTCATAGGTATCAAAGCTATAAAACACTTTTCACTTCTGCCCTTGTTAATTATTTTTTTATTTTTTCTTAACAGATGCTATTCTCATAGTATATATGTATAGCAGGAATTTAATTCATATTCATACATTTATTACATTTTTTACAGGTACTACAGGTGAAAAAGATAATTTTAATACAGAATTAGGACATTGAATTGATGTATTTTGATTGGTGGACTTATCTTTATATGTAATGGGGAATTATTCTTCCAGTAACTGATGATGTCCTGTTTAGGAGAGACAAAAGTGCTTAGTTCTGGAAGTTTGTTTTGTCAAATTTAATACAGTTTATTTTTATGGTTAGTGGAGCCTGTTAAAGTTATTTCAAAAGAACTACAAGTTTAAAAATTGCAAGACTGATTACTATAAGTCCTTAGTGGGTCTCATTTTGTCGAGTCATTACAGTTTTTATTTTAAACGTGCCATTACTGTCACCATTAAAGTAAGCCATTACAGTGTTTCAGTTTTGATGAGAGGTTTTTTGAAGTTGGTTATTACTCCTGTGAGTCCTTTCTTTTGTTTTTTCCCCTTTTTATCTTTATCTCATAGCACATTGAAGTAACTAAAACTCTGTGTACTTACTACAAAGAACAAAATGTACTACAGCTTTGAAATCTATACAACACACACTCAAGTTCTTTTTATTTTCTCTCTCTCTCTCTAACTGGTAGTAGATGAAGAAGGTAAAGCTTCCTGTACTACAAAAAATATGATTGGATTTCTGTGATTAGTATAAAATAGTTATATGTTTTATGGTATTAAGCAGGGGATTGACTTTTGTGCCTTCTGCTAGGGCTGACTTGATTAATACCATAAATGCACTTACAGAGTTTGTCAGAAAATTAAATTTAAAATGCTTATTTAAAGACTGTAATAATTCTAATAAGGTTCAGGAAAAAGCATTATTTAGAAAACCTAGCATGTTTAGTCCAATTCTTAGGCCAGAATTGGAAGCTTTTTTGGTAACATGTGAGAATGATGTGAGAAAAAGTGAACCTGTATTTTATAATTTAAACAAAGAAGAAAAAATGCATTGTTTGAGGTACAAAATGACACTAAGCTGTATATTACAAAAGCAGATAAAGGCAATGCAGTTCTGGTGCTTAATACAACATTTTATGTAAAAAAAATTACCTTGATGCTAAATGATGACAAGTGTTACCAAATAACAATGTGGGCATCTGTTAAAAAGGCATATGGAGTTGTTGATGCTTGTATAGAAGAATGTTTTTTAGATAATTTGATTGACAAAGAAACAGTGGAGTTTTTTAGAGTAGAAAAACCCAAACTGGGAAGGTTTTTTAGACTTCCCAAAATCCATAAAAACCTGAATTGCCCTGATTTTAGACCGATAGTAGCCAGTCAAGACAGTAAGATTGAACCTCTAGCCATCTTCGTAGATAACTATTTACAGAAGTTGGTTGTACAAAGTAAATGTTATTTTAAAGATTCCTTTGAATTCAAAAGTTTAGTGAAGAATGTGAAAATAGATGATTCTATGTCGTTGGTTACAGCAGATATTGTCTCATTATATACATTCATACCAAATTTAGAAGGGTTGGAAATGGTGAATAAGGAGCTTTGTATTTCAGGATTATTTAATACTAGACAAGTGAGATTGTTCACAGAAATGCTGGATGTTATTTTATCATATAATGTTTTTGAGTATAATGAAATATATAGACATAAAAATGATGTAGCTATGGGGGCTGCTATGGCCCACAGCTATGCAAATATAGCCTGATGAACTGGAAAAAAGAAGTTATTTTAGAATCAGTTTTTGCAAAACAAATCATCATGTACCAAAGTATGCCTGATATGTTGGAAGTGGGGATGAAAAGATGTAACATTTGTTAAGTTATGTCGATATATGAAAGAAGTTAAGAATTTTGTAGTGACAGAAAGAAGTTTTGAAATTAGATTGAATAATTTGTATAATTTCAGATCCAAATATGTGGTATACATGGCTCTGTCTGAATTATGTCAAGTGGTTTATATATGAAGAACCATTAGAAAATTCTACATGCGAGTGAATGAACATATAAGAGCAGTAAAGAAGATTGATGTAAGCAATGCCTTGGCAAAACATGTTAAGCAAAAACATTTGTTAGAAAAAAGTAAGGCATGCTTCAAATTTGTAATAATTGATGAAGTTAATGGTTTTGATCATATGTTTGATGCAGAAGAGGAAATGAACTGGAAAGAATATTGCTGGCAAATTAGGCTGGATGCATGTTTATACCTTGGTTTAAATGATAGGGAAAACTTTAAAGTTGTTCTTAGAAGGAAAGGGTTAAGGCATTAAGTGCTTTGTTTCACGTTATTGTTATTAAGTATTTAAATAAGTGTGTTCATTATACAACTTGGTCTGAAGAAGTTCCATGAAGGGAATGAAAGTGCTTGCCAGTTGGATTTTTATGTAATAAAGTCATTTTGTGTTTTTAGCCATTCGTTTTTTATTATAGTTATATGTTGTCAAAATGGATGTCAAGATTCACATCCTGAATTTTACTTCATTCAGTTCTAAAGGTGAATTTACCAACATCTACTTGTCATTTCTCAAACATAATAAATATTGACATTTTGTTACTTAGGTTATTGTCCTCGGTTTCCTTGTTTTACTTTTAATTTTGCTGTTCTCTTGGCTTTTCAGTTTCATCTGGTACTTCTGCTTCCTCTGAAGTCAGAATCAAAATCAGTACTCAAATTTCATCATTTGCAATCATAAAAAATGCACCTCCCACACACGTACACACTTATAGGTATATCGTTTTTTGTCCCACCACTAACCTACCAGAGATATTCAAATAATCAAATGGATAAAGCCAAATCTAGCTTCTTTATGGTTTCATTTCTCCAAGTCTTTTGGGTTTCTAGTACCATGATGGGAATGGACTCCATTCCTAAGTCAAAGTATGATTAAAGTTCATGGAATTAGTATTGCTTCAATCTTTGATGTTAGCCAAAAGTGCTCTTCTCAGCACTCACAAAGTGCCCAGAAATGACTCTTTCTGCAATTTGTATGGAGTTACATCAGTAGCATATCTAAGTATGATTGTAAATTCTTTTTTATGAGACTCATAGTTCCTGCTACTATTGGAACTGTCAGGGTATCCTTCTTCAACAGTGCCATTTTTGCTTGCAGATCCTGGTATTGTATGACTTTGTCTCTCTGTACATAAGACAGTGTAATCACTGGATGTAGCAATTTCAATGATCAATGCTTTTGTCTTTTCATTGGCTACTTTATCTGGCTTTCTTTCATCTATTTTCTGAACTGTTGGTAATGGGTGATCCCGTGTGATATAAATTCATCATTCTCTATAATGCTTTGTGGCTCATGTTTCCAATATTTCTCAGCTACTTTTATATTGTAATATTTACACAATCCCTAATGCAACAGTCTTGCCATATTATTATGCCTTTCAGTGTACAGGCCTTCTGCCATTAGTGTATCACACCCAGCAACAAGATGTGTGACTGTTTCCAGTTCTGTTTTATAGAACCTGCATTTGCCTGTTTCCTCCAACATGTTCAATGGACTTTGTAAACCAAAGTGTATGCAGTCCACTATCCTGGGCTGCCAATATTAACCTTTCATCTTTTGGTTTAATTTCACCTCTCCTTAACCATTCCTGTGTCAGATCCTGATCAGCATGAGTTTGTACAAGGGTTTTTCTGTACTTGCAGCTACGTTTATGCTTTTTCTACATCTCTTGCCTTCTCATCTGATCCTTCTCCTTATATTCTTTCTGCTGTTCTTTGGCACTTTCAGTTGCTGCCAGATATTTATCTGCTTGTGGTTTGATTTCCATTCCCACTTGACACTAATAGGCTTCTACTAAACTAAGCAGGAAAGCCATCTTAGACTAGTTCTCCTCGTGTTTTAAAGCTTTCACTATGTTTGGATTTGGTGAAGTCAGCATATATGTATGCAGTCCTACAATTGAGAGCTATACATTGTGATCAATTTCAAGGATGCCTATACCTCCTTCAGAATAAGGAGTATATAATTTTGGTGGATACTAATTTTTATATATCTTTTGACAAGCTTGAAGCATTTTTCTTGTTTTCCTGTCCAACTCTTCCAATACCTTTTGGGGCCAGTCAATCACCACAAAACTATAAGTTTGGACAAGAAGAGCAAATTGGTTTATAGCTTGTACTTTATAGGTTCATAGGTTCATAGGTTCATACTAGGCTATCTGCCCTAGGGCATTTATAAGCCTAGCCAGAATGTGTTTGGCTTTCGCCACCCATTTTAAATTTATTTTGCTATGCCCTTTTTCAAGGTTAGTATACTGTGCCTCTGTCTAACAGTGACACAGAAGTGATACCCGGGGTAAACCTACAATCTCCCATCCACTCATCAAGATTCCTCTTGAAGAGAGTCAATGAGGGACTCTGCCTAACCTGGACTGGGATTTTATTCCAGAGTGAAGGGAGCCTCTGGGTTATGAATCTGTCCCTCCAGCATGTCCTATTTATTTCAGTGCTGAGGTTCAAGTCTCTCGAGCGCGTAGCTCGATGGGATTTGGATTTTCTGAGGTGCAGCATGTCCATTAATTCTCGGTTGGACATGGCTTTATACGTCAGGCACAGATCGCCTCTGAACAGGTGGTATGCCACTGAGTAGAGCTGGAGTTTCTTTAACCGGGCAGCATATGGCATCTGTTTGAGCCCTTTGATCCTCTTGGTGAGGTACTTTTGGGGTCTTTCCAGTTGCTGCAGGTGTCTGGTAAGGTACATCCCAAAAGGGGCATTGTACTCAATTAAGGGCCTGATGAGGGATGAGTAAAGAGGCAGGATGACCTCCCCTGATCTAGATGTGAATTCCTTCATGATTAGGTGGGCTATATAAAATGTTTTTCTAACCACTTTGGCCACGTGGTTGTCAAATGAGAGATTGCTATCAACTTGGGTCCCCGGGTCCCTAATTACTTCTTCTGTACTTAATGGATTACCACCTATGTGGTAATTTGTGGGCACTTTGTTTTTGCCAAAGGGGATGACTATACACTTTTTGGCATTTAGCTTGAGGCCATGGCTCTGGCTCTTGTAACTGGTTTGGAGTCTGACATGGCTCCAGCAATTCTAACCATGTGGGTTCTGTCCTTGAGCCAGTTTGCAATCCATCTAGTGACATAGGGGTTTATATTTAAGCTGTTGAGTTTATCTATAATGCCCGAGTGGGGTATTGTATCGAAGGCTTTTGCGAGGTCCAGGTAGGCTGTGTGGACCACCTTCCCCTCGACAATGGCCTTGGTGACTGTTTCAAAGAAATCAACCAGGTTTAAGAGGCAGGATCTGCCCTTAACAAAGCCGAACTGGGTAGGATCCAGTGTCTGTAGGTCCCCAATATCTTTATTTATGAGGTCCATGATGATCCTTTCCATAGCTTTGCAGACCAAGATAGTCAGGCTTATGGGGCAATAGTTTCCAGGATCCGTTGAGGCACCACCTTTATGGAGAGGGACCACTGTTGCTGTACGCCACTCTTTGGGCACATACCCTGTAGTAAGGCTGAAATTGAACAGTAGTTTTATGTTTGGGTTTAGCTCTTCTTGGAGTTCATGTAGGATGCAGCCCGGGACACCGTCTGGTCCCATTGATGCTGTGTTTTTTGCTTTGGAGAGGGCGGCTCTTACCTGAGCATTTGAGATGTCAGGGGGGCAGCACTCTGCTGGGATAGATATTTGCCCTTTTGGTGGGGAGGGGAGAAGTTTGCACTGAACCTGTCAGCTAGGATGTTGGCAATGTCTGTGGGTTCGGTGTATTTTTTGTCATTTTGGACTAATTCTGAGCATATCTGGGAATTACCACCCAGGTTCCTAACATAACTAAAGAAAGCCTTGTGATTATCTTTAGTGTCCTGTGCAATTTTTCTCTCGAAGCTGGCCTTAGACAATTTTATGAGTGCCCGTAGTTTTTTGCTAATACTGATCAGTGATGCCTTCCCTTTTTGGGATTTTGCTCTATCATTTAGTAGCTTCCTCCTTCTATTGTATAGTTTGTTTATGGCTGGGGTTCACCAGACAGGACGTCTGCCTTTGGAGGACTGGGTCTTGGTTTTATTTGGGATCGCATGATCCATGCATTCCTGAAGGTGTTCATAGAATGCGTTTATAAAGGATTCTGTGGTCTGGGCCGTATTTTCCACAGGCCCGGGGGCTTTGAAGTATTCCACCTCGGTTTTGAGGAGTGTGAAATTTGCTTTAGAGAAGCTTTTCACTGTGGTTTTCTGGGCAGGGGGTGGGGTCGGGATGTGAATATCCAGTGAGATTAGTTTATGGTCTGATCTTACCAGTGAGGGATACACTTCTGGTCTGGAGCATAGAGTCCCCATGTTAGTGATGATCAGGTCCAGTATGTTTTCCCCTCTTGTGGGAGTGGTAACAAGTTGTTCCATAGCATTTGAGTTTATAAATTCTAGGAACCTTTGGGCTAGGGTGTTGGAGCTAGAGTAATGCTCCCAGTCTATGTTTGGGTAGTTGAAGTCGCCCAATATAATGGTGTTTGGAGAGACCTTCATATTTTCCAGTGTTCTCAGGAAGGCCAAGTGGTGTTCCTGGGTTTGGGAGGGTGGTCTGTAGCAGGCTATAAACTGGAAGGCAGTTTTACCCACTGTTAGTTGCACATGGATAGTCTCTGATGCTTTGTGCTTTGCCACCAACCTGGAGGTGTGGGTATCTTTGATGAATATCGATACTCCCCCTCCTTTTGTGGTTCAGTCCAAGTTTTGGGGCCGAAAAGCATGGTATGAGGTATAACCTGGTAGTGCTGGGGTGCTCTCGGGATCCCTGAACCAGGTTTCTGTTACTGCACAGATATCGATGTTCTCCATGCTAAGGAGAGTTTCGAGTGCGTGCATCTTGAGGTTTAGACTTCTGGCGTTGAGTAGCATTACTCTTAGTTTCTTATCCCTTGTGATACCTATGGAGGTGGGTTTGTCTTTTGAGCCTTGCCTAAAAAAGGCACTATGGGGGTAGCAAGAGCCTTTGCCAATATCCGAAAGCCCAGGGGTGACAGGTGCATGCCGTCCCTAGTGAAGCATCGTGGCTTGTCGAGCATATCATCCCAAGCTGACAGGCATTGGATCCCCTTTGAATGACACCAGTGCTTAAGCCAATTGTTGAAATTGATCATCTTGTCTTCATATTGTGGCATCATTCCTGGTGAGGGTAAGATGCTACTCAAGGTCAGGGTCATACCGGCCTGGGCTACATGCTCAGAGAGCTCCTCTATGTCTCTTTTCATGTAGTCCAGGGAGGTACGTCTCAGGTCATTCACACCAGCATGGACAATGACTGAGTCATATTTGTACTTGCCTTGGAGTGACCTGAGTGCTTGTGTTATGTGGCGGATCCTAGCGCCCGACAGGCTGCTCACCTTGACCCTCTCCTTGTTCAGCCTGGTGAGCGGGATGTCAGTGTGCCTGATGATAGAGTCACCTATTACAAGTGTATCAGGTGTGTTGTTTAGTCTTAAGGGCTGTGACTGTTTGGCACACTGGCTTTGTGAGATATGTGTTGCATGTGTTTTGTTTTGGGGTAGTGGTTGCTTGGGTGTCTGCTTTGGAGGTCTCTGCTGCTTAGGCAGATCTTTATTTAGAGCCTCCAAGTATGTTTTTGTGTGATTATGTGTTTGGTTTGCTGTCGTGGTAGGTCTATGTGAGACTGGAATTGTAGTGAGTGGTTTCCTTCTCATCCTGACTGGTTATGCCAGTACTGAGTTGAGAGAGCTTAGCCTCCAGTTTGGCTATATGGTTGCATCTCTCACATGTGTTGGAATTTGTTGGGAGGAGGAGAGGGTTGTCTGTGTACATTAGGCAGTTGTAAAATTGTCTCAAGATTCCCAGATTCACCAGCTGGACCGGAGAGGAGATTGACAACTGACCTTTGGACATGCTAGAATAGTATTGAGAATTCCTTTATAATTGAAAAAAAGGGCCAATGGGGAACAAGGTACTCAAGGGGAGTTTGTGAGGGTGTAATGCTTTTAATTTTTTAGTGCTGACTTATATAATTGCTTTAGTGAGCAAGTGCCAGGTTACTTAAGTGCAATGTGTTACAGGTAACTTAAGTGCAAAAACGACAAACAGTAACTTTCTTTCAAGTGAAACAAGGAAATAAGTACAGTAAGCAATGCAGATATCACTAGTGATCCACAGAAGCTGAGAAGCAGTATTAGGTGGAATTAGCATTCCAGGGAAATAACAAGCAAACAAACAACAAGCATATAAACAAAGCTAGATTCAGCAGGCCTGGATCTAGTCTATGCTACAGCAAACAAGGTGTACCAATTTCAGTAAGATACAGTTCAAATATTCAGGCACTATAAACCTTTAACCAGAAATTCCCAGTTCAGAAGGGCAGAGTCCAGCCTCTTCTCCCACAAGAGTGCAGACCACGAACCTTCTTAATGTAAAATAACTGGCCTGAAGCCCAAGTGCTTAAACGAGAACTAATACACTTTAAGAATAACAGACACTGGGCTCTCAATTAGCAGTTCCCAACTTAGAAGGATGAAAGCTACCTGTCCTGCCACCACAGTGCATGCCACAAACCTTCCTAATGTAAAACAACTGGTCTGAAGCCCAAGTGCTTAATCCAAAAGACTTAGAATGATAGCTACACTTTAATCAAGTTACTACCAAGCAGTAATAAATACAATTGAATACTTTAGAGAATGCCTGGATTAGTGCTCAAGTTACACAAACAAAGTTAGATCCAACAGGCCTGAATCCAGTCTATGCCACAGCAAACAAGGCGCACCAACTTCAGTAAGAAGCAGTTCAGATATGCATGCACTATAAGCCTTTAACCAGAAATTCCCAGCTCAGAAGGGCAAAGTCCAGCCTCTCCTCCCACAAGAGTGCAGACCACGAACCCTCTTAATGCAAAATACCTGGCCTGAAAGCCCAAGTGCTTAAACCAGAATTAATACACTTTTAGAATAACAGACACTGAGCCCTCAATCAGCAGTTCCCAACCTAGAAGGATGTAAGCTACCTGTTCTGCCACTACAGTGCAGACCACAAACCCTCTCAGTGCAAAACAACTGGTCCGAAGCCCAAGTGTTTAAACCAAAAGGCTTAGAATGATTTACACCAAGCAGTAATAAATACAACTGAGTACTTTTAAGATGATGCAAAAGTAAAATAAAGTAGGTAGAAACACGAGTACAGTAAAAGCAGATGATTTTTTTTTCTGAACAAGTGCTGAGATCAAAGAAACAGATCTGAGTGTTGAAACTAGAAAACTGGCTAGTTATAAGAAAAAAAAACTAAGCTAGAAGGCTTCCCTACAACACAGAAGGGCTTGAGGGCTCAGAAGCCTACAAATAGTCTATACCACTTAACAGGAAAGGCAGGAAACAAGCTTAAATATTTTTTTTTCTGTTTCCCAGATGCTCTCTTTGTACACAGTAGGAGTGCCTGAAATCAGAATATGATCTCACTGCACTCAGATGAGTGAGGAAATGAGATGGGCCCAGAAGGAGTATCCAAACACAAATTTACAAGAGGGGCGGGCAGTTTCAAGGCCACTAAGATTAACACCAAAACAAAAACAAGGAGGGTGGGTGGGACTAACTGAAGAGCAGAGTCAAAACTTCCAGTTCAGTTAATATTCCTGCAACACAGTTAAAATCAATTTAAATACTGTATTTTTTTTGAAAAAAAGTGCAGATAAAGGTACTTAAATTCTCTTATACGTCCAGTTGAATACAGCTAGTTCTTAGCCGGCCAAAGCTGAGGTTTTAAGCAGAAAATATTTCACACTGTACCACTTAAATAGGCAAGGACAGGAAATCAAAGAATGTGGCTACCCCCACACCTGTAATTACTAGCAAATAACAAAATTCAGCAAACACTGACTAACTTCCAGTTCAGTTAATATTCCTGCAACACAGTTAAAATCAATTTAAATACTGTATTTTTGAAAAAAAGTGCAGATAAAGGTACTTAAATTCTCTTATACGTCCAGTTGAATACAGCTAGTTCTTAGCTGGCCAAAGCTGAGGTTTTAAGCAGAAAATATTTCACACTGTACCACTTAAATAGGCAAGGACAGGAAATCAAAGAATGTGGCTACCCCCACACCTGTAATTACTAGCAAATAACAAAATTCAGCAAACACTGACTAACTTCCAGTTCAGTTAATATTCCTGCAACACAGTTAAAATCAATTTAAATACTGTATTTTTGAAAAAAAGTGCAGATAAAGGTACTTAAATTCTCTTATACGTCCAGTTGAATACAGCTAGTTCTTAGCCGGCCAAAGCTGAGGTTTTTAAGCAGAAAATATTTCACACTGTACCACTTAAATAGGCAAGGACAGGAAATCAAAGAATGTGGCTACCCCCACACCTGTAATTACTAGCAAATAACAAAATTCAGCAAACACTGACTAACTTCCAGTTCAGTTAATATTCCTGCAACACAGTTAAAATCAATTTAAATACTGTATTTTTTGAAAAAAGTGCAGATAAAGGTACTTAAATTCTCTTATACGTCCAGTTGAATACAGCTAGTTCTTAGCTGGCCAAAGCTGAGGTTTTAAGCAGAAAATATTTCACACTGTACCACTTAAATAGGCAAGGACAGGAAATCAAAGAATGTGGCTACCCCCACACCTGTAATTACTAGCAAATAACAAAATTCAGCAAACACTGACTAACTTCCAGTTCAGTTAATATTCCTGCAACACAGTTAAAATCAATTTAAATACTGTATTTTTTGAAAAAAAGTGCAGATAAAGGTACTTAAATTCTCTTATACGTCCAGTTGAATACAGCTAGTTCTTAGCCGGCCAAAGCTGAGGTTTTAAGCAGAAAATATTTCACACTGTACCACTTAAATAGGCAAGGACAGGAAATCAAAGAATGTGGCTACCCCCACACCTGTAATTACTAGCAAATAACAAAATTCAGCAAACACTGACTAACTTCCAGTTCAGTTAATATTCCTGCAACACAGTTAAAATCAATTTAAATACTGTATTTTTTTTTTAAAAAAAGTGCAGATAAAGGTACTTAAATTCTCTTATACGTCCAGTTGAATACAGCTAGTTCTTAGCTGGCCAAAGCTGAGGTTTTAAGCAGAAAATATTTCACACTGTACCACTTAAATAGGCAAGGACAGGAAATCAAAGAATGTGGCTACCCCCACACCTGTAATTACTAGCAAATAACAAAATTCAGCAAACACTGACTAACTTCCAGTTCAGTTAATATTCCTGCAACACAGTTAAAATCAATTTAAATACTGTATTTTTGGGAAAAAAAGTGCAGATAAAGGTACTTAAATTCTCTTATACGTCCAGTTGAATACAGCTAGTTCTTAGCCGGCCAAAGCTGAGGTTTTAAGCAGAAAATATTTCACACTGTACCACTTAAATAGGCAAGGACAGGAAATCAAAGAATGTGGCTACCCCCCACACCTGTAATTACTAGCAAATAACAAAATTCAGCAAACACTGACTAACTTCCAGTTCAGTTAATATTCCTGCAACACAGTTAAAATCAATTTAAATACTGTATTTTTGAAAAAAAAAGTGCAGATAAAGGTACTTAAATTCTCTTATACGTCCAGTTGAATACAGCTAGTTCTTAGCCGGCCAAAGCTGAGGTTTTTAAGCAGAAAATATTTCACACTGTACCACTTAAATAGGCAAGGACAGGAAATCAAAGAATGTGGCTACCCCCACACCTGTAATTACTAGCAAATAACAAAATTCAGCAAACACTGACTAACTTCCAGTTCAGTTAATATTCCTGCAACACAGTTAAAATCAATTTAAATACTGTATTTTTTGAAAAAAAAGTGCAGATAAAGGTACTTAAATTCTCTTATACGTCCAGTTGAATACAGCTAGTTCTTAGCCGGCCAAAGCTGAGGTTTTTAAGCAGAAAATATTTCACACTGTACCACTTAAATAGGCAAGGACAGGAAATCAAAGAATGTGGCTACCCCCACACCTGTAATTACTAGCAAATAACAAAATTCAGCAAACACTGACTAACTTCCAGTTCAGTTAATATTCCTGCAACACAGTTAAAATCAATTTAAATACTGTATTTTTTAAAAAAAAGTGCAGATAAAGGTACTTAAATTCTCTTATACGTCCAGTTGAATACAGCTAGTTCTTAGCCGGCCAAAGCTGAGGTTTTAAGCAGAAAATATTTCACACTGTACCACTTAAATATGCAAGGACAGAAAATCAAAGAATGTGGCTACCCCACACCTGTAATTACTAGCAAATAACAAAATTCAGCAAACACTGACTAACTTCCAGTTCAGTTAATATTCCTGCAACACAGTTAAAATCAATTTAAATACTGTATTTTTGTAAAAAAGTGCAGATAAAGGTACTTAAATTCTCTTATACGTCCAGTTGAATACAGCTAGTTCTTAGCCGGCCAAAGCTGAGGTTTTAAGCAGAAAATATTTCACACTGTACCACTTAAATAGGCAAGGACAGGAAATCAAAGAATGTGGCTACCCCCACACCTGTAATTACTAGCAAATAACAAAATTCAGCAAACACTGACTAACTTCCAGTTCAGTTAATATTCCTGCAACACAGTTAAAATCAATTTAAATACTGTATTTTTGAAAAAAAGTGCAGATCAAGGTACTTAAATTCTCTTATACGTCCAGTTGAATACAGCTAGTTCTTAGCCGCCAAAGCTGAGGTTTTTAAGCAGAAAATATTTCGCACTGTACCACTTAAATAGGCAAGGACAGGAAATCAAAGAATGTGGCTACCCCACACCTGTAATTACTAGCAAATAACAAAATTCAGCAAACACTGACTAACTTCCAGTTCAGTTAATATTCCTGCAACACAGTTAAAATCAATTTAAATACTGTATTTTTTGGAAAAAAAGTGCAGATAAAGGTACTTAAATTCTCTTATACGTCCAGTTGAATACAGCTAGTTCTTAGCTGGCCAAAGCTGAGGTTTTTAAGCAGAAAATATTTCACACTGTACCACTTAAATAGGCAAGGACAGGAAATCAAAGAATGTGGCTACCCCCACACCTGTAATTACTAGCAAATAACAAAATTCAGCAAACACTGACTAACTTCCAGTTCAGTTAATATTCCTGCAACACAGTTAAAATCAATTTAAATACTGTATTTTTGAAAAAAAGTGCAGATAAAGGTACTTAAATTCTCTTACACGTCCAGTTGAATACAGCTAGTTCTTAGCTGGCCAAAGCTGAGGTTTTAAGCAGAAAATATTTCACACTGTACCACTTAAATAGGCAAGGACAGGAAATCAAAGAATGTGGCTACCCCCACACCTGTAATTACTAGCAAATAACAAAATTCAGCAAACACTGACTAACTTCCAGTTCAGTTAATATTCCTGCAACACAGTTAAAATCAATTTAAATACTGTATTTTTGAAAAAAAGTGCAGATAAAGGTACTTAAATTCTCTTATACGTCCAGTTGAATACAGCTAGTTCTTAGCCAGCCAAAGCTGAGGTTTTAAGCAGAAAATATTTCACGATGTACCACTTAAATAGGCAAGGACAGGAAATCAAAGAATGTGGCTACCCCCACACCTGTAATTACTAGCAAATAACAAAATTCAGCAAACACTGACTAACTTCCAGTTCAGTTAATATTCCTGCAACACAGTTAAAATCAATTTAAATACTGTATTTTTGAAAAAAAAGTGCAGATAAAGGTACTTAAATTCTCTTATACGTCCAGTTGAATACAGCTAGTTCTTAGCCGGCCAAAGCTGAGGTTTTTAAGCAGAAAATATTTCACACTGTACCACTTAAATAGGCAAGGACAGGAAATCAAAGAATGTGGCTACCCCCACACCTGTAATTACTAGCAAATAACAAAATTCAGCAAACACTGACTAACTTCCAGTTCAGTTAATATTCCTGCAACACAGTTAAAATCAATTTAAATACTGTATTTTTTGAAAAAAAGTGCAGATAAAGGTACTTAAATTCTCTTATACGTCCAGTTGAATACAGCTAGTTCTTAGCCGGCCAAAGCTGAGGTTTTTAAGCAGAAAATATTTCACACTGTACCACTTAAATAGGCAAGGACAGGAAATCAAAGAATGTGGCTACCCCCACACCTGTAATTACTAGCAAATAACAAAATTCAGCAAACACTGACTAACTTCCAGTTCAGTTAATATTCCTGCAACACAGTTAAAATCAATTTAAATACTGTATTTTTTGAAAAAAGTGCAGATAAAGGTACTTAAATTCTCTTATACGTCCAGTTGAATACAGCTAGTTCTTAGCTGGCCAAAGCTGAGGTTTTTAAGCAGAAAATATTTCACACTGTACCACTTAAATAGGCAAGGACAGGAAATCAAAGAATGTGGCTACCCCACACCTGTAATTACTAGCAAATAACAAAATTCAGCAAACACTGACTAACTTCCAGTTCAGTTAATATTCCTGCAACACAGTTAAAATCAATTTAAATACTGTATTTTTTAAAAAAAGTGCAGATAAAGGTACTTAAATTCTCTTATACGTCCAGTTGAATACAGCTAGTTCTTAGCCAGCCAAAGCTGAGGTTTTTAAGCAGAAAATATTTCACACTGTACCACTTAAATAGGCAAGGACAGGAAATCAAAGAATGTGGCTACCCCCACACCTGTAATTACTAGCAAATAACAAAATTCAGCAAACACTGACTAACTTCCAGTTCAGTTAATATTCCTGCAACACAGTTAAAATCAATTTAAATACTGTATTTTTGAAAAAAAAGTGCAGATAAAGGTACTTAAATTCTCTTATACGTCCAGTTGAATACAGCTAGTTCTTAGCCGGCCAAAGCTGAGGTTTTTAAGCAGAAAATATTTCACACTGTACCACTTAAATAGGCAAGGACAGGAAATCAAAGAATGTGGCTACCCCCACACCTGTAATTACTAGCAAATAACAAAATTCAGCAAACACTGACTAACTTCCAGTTCAGTTAATATTCCTGCAACACAGTTAAAATCAATTTAAATACTGTATTTTTGAAAAAAAAGTGCAGATAAAGGTACTTAAATTCTCTTATACGTCCAGTTGAATACAGCTAGTTCTTAGCTGGCCAAAGCTGAGGTTTTTAAGCAGAAAATATTTCACACTGTACCACTTAAATAGGCAAGGACAGGAAATCAAAGAATGTGGCTACCCCCACACCTGTAATTACTAGCAAATAACAAAATTCAGCAAACACTGACTAACTTCCAGTTCAGTTAATATTCCTGCAACACAGTTAAAATCAATTTAAATACTGTCTTTTTGGAAAAAAGTGCAGATAAAGGTACTTAAATTCTCTTATATGTCCAGTTGAATACAGCTAGTTCTTAGCCGGCCAAAGCTGAGGTTTTTAAGCAGAAAATATTTCACACTGTACCACTTAAATAGGCAAGGACAGGAAATCAAAGAATGTGGCTACCCCCACACCTGTAATTACTAGCAAATAACAAAATTCAGCAAACACTGACTAACTTCCAGTTCAGTTAATATTCCTGCAACACAGTTAAAATCAATTTAAATACTGTATTTTTTGAAAAAAGTGCAGATAAAGGTACTTAAATTCTCTTATACGTCCAGTTGAATACAGCTAGTTCTTAGCTGGCCAAAGCTGAGGTTTTTAAGCAGAAAATATTTCACACTGTACCACTTAAATAGGCAAGGACAGGAAATCAAAGAATGTGGCTACCCCACACCTGTAATTACTAGCAAATAACAAAATTCAGCAAACACTGACTAACTTCCAGTTCAGTTAATATTCCTGCAACACAGTTAAAATCAATTTAAATACTGTATTTTTGAAAAAAAGTGCAGATAAAGGTACTTAAATTCTCTTATATGTCCAGTTGAATACAGCTAGTTCTTAGCCGGCCAAAGCTGAGGTTTTTAAGCAGAAAATATTTCACACTGTACCACTTAAATAGGCAAGGACAGGAAATCAAAGAATGTGGCTACCCCCACACCTGTAATTACTAGCAAATAACAAAATTCAGCAAACACTGACTAACTTCCAGTTCAGTTAATATTCCTGCAACACAGTTAAAATCAATTTAAATACTGTATTTTTGAAAAAAAAGTGCAGATAAAGGTACTTAAATTCTCTTATACGTCCAGTTGAATACAGCTAGTTCTTAGCCGGCCAAAGCTGAGGTTTTTAAGCAGAAAATATTTCACACTGTACCACTTAAATAGGCAAGGACAGGAAATCAAAGAATGTGGCTACCCCCACACCTGTAATTACTAGCAAATAACAAAATTCAGCAAACACTGACTAACTTCCAGTTCAGTTAATATTCCTGCAACACAGTTAAAATCAATTTAAATACTGTATTTTTGAAAAAAAAGTGCAGATAAAGGTACTTAAATTCTCTTATACGTCCAGTTGAATACAGCTAGTTCTTAGCCGGCCAAAGCTGAGGTTTTTAAGCAGAAAATATTTCACACTGTACCACTTAAATAGGCAAGGACAGGAAATCAAAGAATGTGGCTACCCCCACACCTGTAATTACTAGCAAATAACAAAATTCAGCAAACACTGACTAACTTCCAGTTCAGTTAATATTCCTGCAACACAGTTAAAATCAATTTAAATACTGTATTTTTTGAAAAAAAGTGCAGATAAAGGTACTTAAATTCTCTTATACGTCCAGTTGAATACAGCTAGTTCTTAGCTGGCCAAAGCTGAGGTTTTTAAGCAGAAAATATTTCACACTGTACCACTTAAATAGGCAAGGACAGGAAATCAAAGAATGTGGCTACCCCACACCTGTAATTACTAGCAAATAACAAAATTCAGCAAACACTGACTAACTTCCAGTTCAGTTAATATTCCTGCAACACAGTTAAAATCAATTTAAATACTGTATTTTTTGAAAAAAAAGTGCAGATAAAGGTACTTAAATTCTCTTATACGTCCAGTTGAATACAGCTAGTTCTTAGCCGGCCAAAGCTGAGGTTTTTAAGCAGAAAATATTTCACACTGTACCACTTAAATAGGCAAGGACAGGAAATCAAAGAATGTGGCTACCCCCACACCTGTAATTACTAGCAAATAACAAAATTCAGCAAACACTGACTAACTTCCAGTTCAGTTAATATTCCTGCAACACAGTTAAAATCAATTTAAATACTGTATTTTTGAAAAAAAAAAAGTGCAGATAAAGGTACTTAAATTCTCTTATACGTCCAGTTGAATACAGCTAGTTCTTAGCTGGCCAAAGCTGAGGTTTTTAAGCAGAAAATATTTCACACTGTACCACTTAAATAGGCAAGGACAGGAAATCAAAGAATGTGGCTACCCCCACACCTGTAATTACTAGCAAATAACAAAATTCAGCAAACACTGACTAACTTCCAGTTCAGTTAATATTCCTGCAACACAGTTAAAATCAATTTAAATACTGTATTTTTGGGGAAAAAAAGTGCAGATAAAGGTACTTAAATTCTCTTATACGTCCAGTTGAATACAGCTAGTTCTTAGCCGGCCAAAGCTGAGGTTTTTAAGCAGAAAATATTTCACACTGTACCACTTAAATAGGCAAGGACAGGAAATCAAAGAATGTGGCTACCCCCACACCTGTAATTACTAGCAAATAACAAAATTCAGCAAACACTGACTAACTTCCAGTTCAGTTAATATTCCTGCAACACAGTTAAAATCAATTTAAATACTGTATTTTTTGAAAAAAGTGCAGATAAAGGTACTTAAATTCTCTTATACGTCCAGTTGAATACAGCTAGTTCTTAGCCGGCCAAAGCTGAGGTTTTTAAGCAGAAAATATTTCACACTGTACCACTTAAATAGGCAAGGACAGGAAATCAAAGAATGTGGCTACCCCCACACCTGTAATTACTAGCAAATAATAAAATTCAGCAAACACTGACTAACTTCCAGTTCAGTTAATATTCCTGCAACACAGTTAAAATCAATTTAAATACTGTATTTTTTGAAAAAAAAGTGCAGATTATTCCTAGATGTCCATGTTGTTTTCAGTATTAATTTTAGTCTAAAATATCCCTTACAGGATTTTGTTTGCATTTGTTCATGTTTTATTGTAAATCCTTCATTAGTTCCCAAATATTTATACTCTCCGTCTTGCTCAGTTTCCTTTATATCACGTTCTTGTCCCAGACTGATATTTTCTTGGTGCTGCAGCTTTCCTGCTTTAAATGCTGCTTTTGTGCATTTATTGAGACCAAATGACATTCTTATAACATCTGAAAAATTTTGACCACTTGCAGTTGTGCTTTTACCTCCTCATTTGATGAACTATACAGTTTTAAATCATCTACAAAAAGATGATACGTCCTTACACTTTGTTATTTTCTAGGAGCCAAATTGTAACCGAGACCTAATCTGTTAAGTAGCTTAATGTGTGAAGGGCAAGACAAAAAAGCAGCAGTGACAGAGTCAATCTGGAATATCCCTCTTTGACTATTTACCCATGGGATTATAATTTGTCCTTTATCATGGCTTAATTGCAAAGTGATTTGCCAGTGTTTCATTGTCACTGCAACATAATTGATCAATATAAGGTGTATCTTATACATCTGTAAACATTCCTTTATCCGTGAATGTGAGATGCATTCAAATGCTTTTTTGTAATCTATCCATGCCATATTTAGATTATTCCCCTTTTTACAATGCTGCATCATGACTTTTTTAACATCAACTGATTCTTTGCTCCATATGACTTTCTTTTGTTACCCTTTTGTTCTATTGCCCTGATTGAGATTTCTTCTAAATTACTTTAAAATGTTGTCACCGTTAATTCTAGTATATAGCTTATACATGTCAGAAGTTAAGTTATTGGTGCATAACTTTTAGGATAGCTTGCAGGTTCAGTCTTATGGAGGAGTATCTTTTTTCCTATTGTTAAGCAGGTTGGTGTCTGTTCAGGATGCGCATATAAGTAGTACTTATTCAAGGTTAAATCTTCATGTAAAGATGTTAATATTTTAGCCAAAAGTTAGGTATTGCATCTGGACCTGGTGGCTTTCCATTTTGGAGCTTTTCTTTATTTTATTTCAATATCTCTGGCCATTGCTTCATCCCATTTCATATCATGTACATTTGAAATTCTTACTGTTTCTTTTACTTCTTCTATTTCTTCAGCATATTTATTATGTTCCATAGAATCTTCACAGATATTTCTCCAAAATGTGTCCATTTCTTCTTTTTTGGTGGTGTTTCTATTTTTTTGTTTCATTTCCCAATTCACTGTAAAACTTTTTGTAGTCATCAATGACTTGCTTGTTTTATATTTTTCCTTTTCATTTATCTGCATTTCTTCTGTGTTTTTCTGCCTCTCCTGATATATTTAATTATTATTTGCAGCAGTGTACAATAAATCCTGGTCTGTTGTGACACTGAACATTGTTTTTATCATGTCTATCTTTCTGAGTATTTTTGTTGATCTGTTTCCTGTTCTCTACTTTTCTACCAGGGACACTTATTGTGTTAATTGCTATATAGTATTCTCTATTAGATGCTTCCATGATGGCATTTGATTTCTTCCCTTCCTTTCCTTTATTTCTCTGTGTTTTTTCTGTAAGACTTTATCTGTTATTAATAAAGTTGCATGGTAATATATCCTATTCATTTCTGTTATATCTCTTGAAATTGAGTTAAAAGTCTTGCCCCCAGATTTAATAAAATCCATGTAGGCATAGTGTACAGCCTATATGGAAGGTAACGTGGCTGTGTACATGGTTTCCCCCTCGGTTGTGCACCATGCATATTAATGAAGGTGTGTTACTGAGGGAGAGCCATGTAACACGGTTATTGAATCAGTGTAGAAAGTGCATTACTGTGTCCGGAGATGAGTAACACATCCCCTGCACTGTTAAATTGCAGTATGTCAGTGCATGCATATGTATGAAATTTAATTTTCTCTTTTTTTTTTTTTTTTTTTTTTTATGTTTTTCACAGCACACAGCAATTGAAATGTACCAGACAACTAAAAATAGAAACCAGGTACATGTAATTATGAATGCAAATTCAAGTTTAAGCACAGCTGAGTGGGTTTGCATGGTATGGTGCTTAGCAGTGCTTAAACATAGTTGAGAGATATATGTAAAAGTATAACAGCATTCTACACATCCATGTAGCCAAATGGTTAGCATGATAGCCTTATATGCAGTAGGTGCAGGGTTTGAGTACACAGAAGGGTTGTGAACCATTTATTTTCCAAATAGAAATTATGCCAATTATTTTTAAATCCTGATGTGCTGTGCTCAGCTAAGCTCCGCTAAGCCCTGTTAAGCCATACCAAGCCCCGCTTAAACATCTGTTTTAGCACTGATTGGCATGACATAGCTGGTTTGTGCATTTCTAAGCAGTGCCAATCACTGCTAAGCACTGTCAGTTTAAGCACTGCTGAGCTGAGCTCAGTTGGTTTGTGCAGTGTTAAGCAATGTGCGGCACTTTTAAATATTGCCCAATGGCATTAAAGTGTGGGAAAACAGGGTATATTAAGCACAATAGAAGGAAATACTGCAGAATCCTTTGGAGTTCAACCTGTGAGGATGCTATGGCAAGTGTTGGAGAGGGTTCACGCTTTTGGGTGCAGTGGTGGAGCGTTGAGGAGTCCAGGGTCATGGTCAGACTCCTTGTGAAAAACCATGCAGACCAGCTCATGCAGGATGGTTGCCGGGGCTCAGAATGCAAAACAGAGGCCTGGGACCGGCTGTCAAGGGACCTCGCCAATGCAACTGGCATCCCCAGCACAGGTGATCAATGTTGTCACCACCACGACAACCTGAAAAGAAGGAAGGGGCTCTCTTGGATGCCTAGGTCCAAGAATTCCAGGCAGGTAATGTTCCACATGTGTGTAAGTATGTTTACCTCCGTTTCACCAATATTTAACTTTGAATGTTTGCTAAACTAGTATACATAATGGTGTGCTTCTCTCCCAAAAGCTTCAGAGGTGAGAGCTCGCAACATAGAGGTGCATGCATGGCACCTGGCCAGGTTGCACCATGAGTGTGGTGAGTACAAATGTATCATCCAATCTATAGTCATATAAACAAGAAAGAGTGAAGGATTAACTGCCATTAGGTATATAAACAGTTTTGATTGTATTGTAATGAATGTGGTCATAGACCTGAACTACAGTAAGTGACTACTGACAAATGTACTACATTAAGCATGAAAGATTAACCTTAATTAAGTAAATGAAATAAAGTTTCTATTGCAATAACTGTGGAATTACAGCTATATTGCAATTCCTGCATTACATTAACTGTTGGTAAATAAAAACTTGAAGGTATATCAGTAAATGCATGAAGGTATCTGTATTAAAATGTTGCGCAATACTTTTGGAATGAGAGCTGATATTTCAACCCAATAACAATATATTGTGTACACCTGCAGTTTATTTAGTAATGTATAGGTTACTTAGTCTCTCTCTACCATGATTGCATTTCATGCAGCTGTGTTCAGCTGTCACTGGACTGTATTATAACACTGGAGTATTAGTAGCAGGTCATATTTTGTTTCCAGGTTAGCTCTAGGACAAAATCAGTTAGTCAGATATCAGCAGTGACTCAGTACCTCAGTTTGCTAAATTCTGTGTGCAAAGTACATTTTGCTAGACACAGACCAGGGTTCGAATCCAGTTCCATGTACTAATAATGGTCCCCAAAAGTTCTGGAAATCTATCACCTCACCCCTTAACCCTGGAAACCAACAAAATCGTACACCATCCCCTGAGAAAGACCTGCTAGAAATAGCCCAGTCCTTCAACACCCACTTTATAGAAACCATTCAAAAACTTGTCACTGACTTCTCTACTCAAACAAACTTTACCTCAAATAGCTCAGATAGCAACACAAATCTCCCCTCCCCTCTCCTAAGTCAAACACATACTCCCCCCTTAAATGACACCTCAGATAGCAGCTCACCCACTTGCTCTTTTGCTATCCAACCTGTGTCCACCTCTCTAGTGCATAAACTGTTAACTAAACTAAAGCCATGCTCCCCCTCTACCATCAAACTTCCAGCAGAATACTTAAAACTTGCTTCAGGTGCTATAACATACCTTGTTAGCATTCTCATCAATCAAGCCATATCTGAATCATACATTCCACAACTTTGGAAAAAAATCCATTATAGCTCCACTACATAAAGGTGGTAATGCTAGTGATCTGTCTAATTACCGCCCCATCTCTGTACTCTCTCCCCTGTCTAAAATCCTAGAAAAGTGTATACACACTCAAATGTTAAAATATCTCATCAACCCACTCAGCATGGCTTCCGCCCTGCACACAGCACTACCACTGCCTTACTTTCATTTACCAATACTGTTAACAAAGGCTTGGATGCTGGACTAATAACCTCAGTGATCTTATTGGATCTATCTAAGGCTTTCGATACAGTATCATTACTTAAACTACTACTAAAACATGAGTCCTTAAATTGCTCCCTACACTCACTGGCTTGGTTCACCAACTATCTTTCTGACAGGGAACAATCTGTCAAATGGCAGAACAAGCAATCCAAATTTCTCCTAAACAAAACAGAAGTTTCCCAGGGATCCATTCTCGGGCCACTACTATTTAACATTTTCATCAATAACCTCCAGAAAGCTTCCCATCTTAGTTCTATCATTCAATATGCGGACGATTCTGTGATAATCTCCTCTGCCAAGAGCCTGTCAGATCTTCAGTATCTAACACAAAAGGCCTTTACATCTATTGAATCCTGGCTAAATGATGCCCAACTTCTACTCAACCCCAAAAAATCTAAACTCTTAATGTATTAATTTAAACTCTTAAATCAGGACTTAAAAATTTTCTCAAGAAACAATACCAAAATAGAACAAGTAAAATCATCAAAAACCTCTGGGCATCACAAGTGATGACAAACTCTCCTTCAATAACCACATTCATAATGCAATCAAGAAAACCCTTTTCAAACTTGGTAAGCTATACAGTCAAAAAAGTTTTATGAACACACCCACCAAGTTAAAACTGGCCAACTCTCTTTTCCTCCCCACCCTTCTTTATGGTAGCCCCAATTTTACTAACATACATACAAGTCTCAAAAAATAAATTACAGTTCTGCTACTATAAAATAGCAAAGTTTGCCTGCAACATGCCAATTCGGACCCATCATTGCCTTGCCTTAAAAAGTATAAAATGGCTCGACTTCTCCCACTATTTACAATAGACCCAACTAACACTTACCCACAAACTAATATATAACCCCAACTTTTGCCCCACTCTTCAGACCCTCTTACATACATACACTCCTACATGCAATCTTAGGTCCTCAAGCAAACAGCTCCTTAGAATAACCATTCCCAACAAACGTGCAGGACAATGTCTCTATTCCTTTATTATTGTCAAAGCTTGGAATGCACCGCCCTCTTTCATTACTCAAATAGACTCCTTAAAAGAATTCAAAACTGCACTAAAATCCCATTACCTCAATAATGTAGCTTACGTATTTTAACTACCAAAATTCTCTATTGCTATTTTAATTGAAATGTGTCTGTATTGATGTTTTTATTCATAGGTTCATAGGTTCATAGGTGTGTACTAGGCTAATGGCCCTGGAGCTTTTACAAGCCTAGCCCATAGGATTATCCTAGCATCATGCCACCCAACCTTAGTTTCCAGTGCCTCCATTGAGTAGAGCCACTGGAGTGATCCCTGGGGTGAATTTTCTACTTCATTGTATATCTTTTGAGCTTTTCTCCGCGGGCCTCCACTGAAAAAGGGCAATAGTTCAGCCAGACACTCCCGGTCAACAAATGTAAAATAAAATAAATAAATAATAAATAAATAATCATAATAAATAATAAATAAAATACGTGTTCCTGCATCTACTCACCTAAGCCACCATAAATAGGTCACTGTCTCTCTCACTAGTCACTATCAAATAATGTCCTTTAATTCTCACATCTAAATTTTTGTCCCTAGACTTTTCTATTACCATAGCTCTAAAATGTATCACTCTACATGCAGCATTAATCCATTAATCTGCTCTAGTAGCAGCTTTATGAACCAAAGTGTTTATATAAAAAAAAATGTTTATACATTTACACATTCAACAGAGATAAGGTTGTCTATACATGCCTGTACATGTTTTTAATTTCTTTACTGTCACTACCTTAAACTTCTGTAAATACTTGTTGGTATGTATGAGTTACTGGAACTGCTACCGATGTATGATGTACAGTTGTAACTGTAACTGATGTTCCTTGTATACTCTGCATATATTTGCTCATGTGATGTGACACCATGTTTTGCAACCATTCTTGGAGCTTTTCTCCCCAGGCCTCCATTGAAAACAGGTTTCTGATCCAGTGGACTTTCCAGGTTATCAATTGTCAATATATAAATAATAAATAATAACTATTACTGAATTAGATATGTTATGATGACAGATAGTCGCTCCACAGGGACTACTGGTAAATGGGTGAGGTAGCCCATAGTATGTGTAAAGTGTTTGTTCAGATGTCACAGACTGTTGAAATAATTCTCATGAATGTGCTATTTATCCACACAATAAAGGAAACAGGTTCAATAATAGTGAACTATAATAACACAGAAGAAATAAAATGTATAATAATAGATATGGTGGTGCTGCGGTAGTGTTGTCGCCTCACAGTAAGACGTCCTGTTCGATTCTCAGGTAAAGTGTCTTCTGTGTGGAGACATGCGTGAATGGGCGTACCTTTGTTGAAGGTTGTGCGTCTGGCCTGGCAAGTTGGTACGTAAAAATCTACTGCCAATCATTAGCAGACTGGAGTTCCGCTGTGGCGACCCCTAACCAGGAAAAGCTGAAAGATACAACAACAACAGATATCATTCTTTCTACAGGATCACGGGTAAAAGGGTGAGATAGCCCATAGTATATGCAAATAATTGGTTATTCAGATCTCAGACTGTTAAAATCATTCTCACAAATGTGCTATTTATCCAAACAATAAAGGAAACAGGTTCAATAATAACTAACTATAATAAAATAAAAGAAGTAAAATGTGTACTAACAAATATTATTCTCTCCACAGGGACACAGGTAAAAGGGTGAGATTGCTCATAGTATGTGTAAATAATAGTTTGTTCAGATGTCACACACTGTTACAATCCTTCTCACGAATGTGCCAGTTATCCAACAGATACAATAATAACAAACTATAATAAGATAAAAGAAATAAAATGTGTAATCAAGGTATGGCTGTATTCCTGGAGTGTCTTGTAAAGGTTAATGCAGTCAACTACTGCATGTGATGCATATGTCCCCGGCAGTCAGTGCTATTAAATATGATCCCTATGCCTGCCAAGCATGGCATGATAGCTGTGTACTCTCTGTACTGTACACATGCATGTCTCTCAAATGTCATGTTGTCCCGGAATGTAATTGCTGATGTGTAATCCCTCTGTCACAGATGTATCATCGACATGATTATATGTCAATATCAAATTACTAGTACATTAGCTCACAGTACTCCTTGGTAGTTATATAGGGCCACTTGATGTGCTCTTTGTAGTTGTGTACCTGCAGGTGTTACTGCTTGGCCCATAGTGTCCCATGCTGATAGCTTCACAGGTATGTATGTGCTACAGCAGCTATAGGGCACATTTACACATAAAGAAAGGACAGACCTGTAGAGTAGCTAGCATTACTGTTGTCAACTATATAGCCCATGATGATATTAATGGACTGTATTTCTCTCTCCTACCACCCCTTATCTTCACATATGTATTATTGTTATATATTGGTTATGGTTTACTATTAACATATGCTGTTCCAAAAACTGTATTTTGGGCATGTGTTTTATTAATGTTATGTATTACTATGGTTGTATATTAACATATCTTGTTGACTTATCTATTCTGTTGGCCTTATGCCACAACTGTTACCAGCATACTGTTAATATACTGACTGTTCTGTTATTTATTGTGTTTCACATAATATGCATTTAACTGTAATGGAGTTATTTACAATGTTCTGGCATGCTGTTATTACTAGCAATGGTTTTATTCATAACTCAACTATGTTTATTGCTCTGCCTCCATACCCACAGCACATCTGGGTAGGCTGGTTCTTGGTGATCCGCCTACCCTACCTCAGCTGAACATGGCACAGGGTACCAGCTCATCTGGGACCCAAGCCAATGGTGCCCCCTCTGCTGGCCCTGCACCACCTTAGGGTGGAATTGCCTCAAAGGATGGGGCCTGTCCTACCCTTGGGAGCAGGGACGGGGGGGGTTGTCACCCAGGATCAACTACCAGCCATGGTGCACAGGATTGTGAACAGGAGTTATGAACAACCCCTGTGCCGGATTGAGGGCAGACTAGACAATCTGGTGGGGCCTGACAGCCCCAGTGCCCAGCCTCCAGCACAGCCACCTTTGGGGCAGTGAAGGAGCAGTGTAGACTGCCCATGGGTGGGGATCTCAGTCACACTGTTGCTGCCCTGGAGGCACATGCATCTCTGATTCCCCAACACCCTCCCCACCCAAGTTGTTTACCTCGTCATGTGTCACACATCACCCCTGTAAGCTGTCTTGTCTGTCTGCAAATGCAGCCTCTCCTACCCAACTTACCTCCCCACACATACCTATATCCCTTCCCTAACACTCCACTTCTTAAAAAAAAAACGGCACCTGTCCCACAAAAGAAATATTGCCCCATACATTGCTTTCCATTTCGCACGTGTCCACTGGACACAACTAATTATTACATTAATTAATGAACACATTTATGTTGCCCTCACCCCTCTGTCTGGGGTGTGAGGCTCCACATCCCAAATTCTATAAAAGCTGCACAGCTGTTGCTGTACAAGAAATGGAAAGCTTTAGTCCTCTCCTACACCCGTCCTGAACAGCCCTACCTGCCTTTCAATATGTTTTTCCCCCTGCTAGCCCCCATTTTGACATTTTCCTTTCATCCCATTTTTTTTTCTTTTTAGCATGGGTTTGCATGGAGCTAAGCGGTGCACTGTGCAAACCCACATAAAACTGCTTAAAAGTGCCTTAATCACCGTTTCTGTTTCTCAGAGTGTTAGGCACATCTGCAAAATAATCTTCCCTACTACATCTCGAACCTGGGCCCCTCTCAACTTCAGCACAGGGCATTAACCCACTAGGCCACTTAGCTCAAAATTAAAAAAGGTGTTTCCAGCAACATATACTGATTGCCACTGACACACTGCAAGTACATATAATGGGAAAAATGGGAGTGTACTTGCTACTGTGATACAGATACTACACCAGTACACAGCCAAATGAATAATAATGGATGTACATAAGTCCTGGGATAGCAGATATATCTGTCAGCTGTACAGACTGTTGCAGAATATCCAGTTTTGCCCCCTAGTTTTGGCGCAGTTTTCACAAAAACATATGTTTCTGGTAAAGTACTGGCAAGTCATTAAAGACTGAGGTTAGAAAATCATGACAGACATTTGAGTGTCACACTTCATACCCTTCAGAAAACACATCCAAATGCAAATCCTGTGTCACAGACTGTATGCATGCACATATATCTTGAAAATACACTTACTGCAGCACTGACTTAGTAGCTTAGTCTGTTAAATGTCTTGCGTGTAGTACATTTTGCTCCCCACAGTCCTGGGTTCAAATCCAGTGTGTTGCATTTCAATTACATTCTTGTGAATATAGCAAATAATGACTGAGTCATGCAATTTTAACAAAAAGAGGTTTCTGCTACTGATTTAACTGCTACCCATGTTTGCAAGTCAAAAGCCTGTAGGCAGGGACACACTGCACATATTCATATAGCCTAACTATATGTCACCTGCTATTTTCTGATTGGCACTGTAACATAACTGATGTACCTTAAGCACGTGCCTTAACTGGACTGTTATGGGTACCCACACCCTGGCTCTTCTATAATGACAGAGTTGACACTGCTCCCTCAGTGACACATACAGCTTACTGTCCTTCAAACTGTTCACACTCCCCCATGTATCCTAGCCTGCAGCAGCTGAAGCCTGCAACATATGCAGCTGTCTGTTAAGCTACCTGCTACTGACCTACCATACCTCACAACCACCTAGAACAAGGGATCCAGACAACACCCATACATAAAGGGGTGGGGGCAAAGGTCAAGTGACAGGGACTTGTGTCACAGTTTGCCCCTACAAATATAGTGAGTTGATAGACTAGCAGCTACTGCAGCAGTATGCATATTCTAATGGGTATAATGCCTGACACTTGCATGCCTCTTCTCCTTTACTGACATCAACCCACAATGTTTAACACTGAACTGCCAGATAATCACAATGTCATTTGACAATGGCCAAACATAGTATGCAAAACTGTGGACATACCTCGTAAATCTCAACAGTGGACAATATTTGTACCTACCCTCTGTGAGTCTCCACACCACACTAATGTCCATCTCAAAGACTGAGAACAACAAAACAAACCCCCCAGGTACCACATTAGACTGGATCCTAGTATCCCATCCTAATAAATTCTTAAACTCTGGCATTATACCTGACCCTATAGGAGACCACTTGCCAGCTTTCATCTGCAAGGCTAACCACTCCTCTCCTCACCTACACCAATATAGTCACACACATAACCTCACAAACTTTAACCCCACTACTTTCTCTGATGCCCTAAAACAAACAAACTGGAACCTCCTAAAAACTCTACCACTAGACAATGCCATAGAATTTTTCAACTCAACCTTCTTAAACATCCTCAACTCCCTAGCTCCACCAACAAAAGAATAGTAAAAACTAAGACCACCTCATGGCTAAACAAAGATACCAAAAAAACTTATGCTACAAAGAGATAAATCCTGGAAAACATACCATCAAAACAAGCAGCCAGAAACTTTTCTTAAATATAAACAACTCCTCACCTTTGTTAAAAAACAAATTATCAGAGACAAAATGTCCTACTATATCAAACTCCAGTCTAACCAATAAAAAAACCCAAACATTTCTGGAATTCCATTAACTCTCTTCTCAACCCAGGCACCAGAAACAACCCCTGCCCTGACACCAGCAAATCTGATCCTGAAATAGCCTCTCTATTCAACTCCTTCTCCAACTCCATAGCAGAACTGACCAAGACCTTCCCTAACAATAACCCTTCCCCTCAACCAATCCAATCTTCCTCATCCCCTACACAACCCTCTGCCCCAATCCTCCTCCAATATTTGAACTTAAACCCATCTCAACCTCCCACATAAAAAAAACTACTCTCTAAATTAAAACCATGCTCCAATCCCCCTGACAATATCCAATCTTGCTTCCTAAAAATAGATGCAGATGATATTGCTCTCCCCATTAGCATCTTGATTAAGAGATCCGTGCAGGAATCTTATGTGCCCAAATTATGGTGTGCTGCCTTTATTCTACCTTTCCATAAAGGAGGGAAAATCAATAGCATCTCTAACTACCACCCCATAGCTATCCTCTCTCCAATCTCAAAACTTCTGGAAAAATGCATCCACCTTCAGCTTATGTCATTCCTAGCCAATCATCAACTAATTACTCCAATTCAACATGGCTCCCGACCTGGCCATAGTACTATCACTGCCCTTCTTTCTTTCTTAGACACAGTAAATCTTGCCCGTGACTCTGAAAAAATAGTATCAACAGTTCTACTTGCTCTGTCCAAGGCATTCGATACTATCTCCCGCACCCACCTCTTGAACCATTTTTCTAACCTTAATCTCTCCCAGAATACCTTATCCTGGTTCTCAAGCTACCTCTCTGACAGGTCTCAAGCTGTGAAGTGGGGGAAAGGCACCTCAACCTTCCTTCCTACCCTCACTGGGGTACCCCAGGGATCCATACTTGGCCCAATGCTGTTCAACATCTTTATTAATGATTTCCACAAAGCCATACCCAACACCAAAATTGTACAATATGCAGATGATTCAACTTTAGTCTGCTGTGCCTCTAACCTCTCAGAGGTTCAATGACCCAAACTGCTTTCACCTCCACTGAAAACTGGATGCTCCAAAACCACCTCTCGCTAAATGCCAACAAATCCAAAATACTATTATTCCTCAAAAGCTTCCCCTCTTGATAAAAACTCGTTCCAAATTATTAGCCAAAACAACTCTACTGTAGAGGTTGTTCCCTTTGCTAAACTACTTCGGGTTACTGTTGATGAACACCTAAAATTCGACGCTCACATCCAGCAAAACATTAAGAAAACCCACATAAAACTTGGTATGTTACATAGAGACATCCACTTTCTCCATCCTCCCACCAGACAAACTCCCACCACTACCTATCTACTCCTTTCACTATTGTATGGCATTCCTCTACTAACAAACGTATCTGCCTCTATCTCCTCTAAATTGGAAGTCTGTTATAATAAGATTTCTAAATTTGCCACCAAAGCCAAATTCTCCTCCCATCATTGTACTGCCCTTCATTTGTTAAATTGGCTTGAACTCTCCAACCATCTAGACTATCTCCAAATTACTACAGCCCACAGACTAATTTTTCAACTTGCTAAGTGCCCAGCACTAGCCAACATCCTTCAACCTTACACCCCTCAGAGAACTCTAAGATCTACTCATTAAAACCTAATCACTGTCTGCAAACCCAAATGTCCTGCTGGTCAGCTTCTGCTATCATTTTCCTTAGCTAAAAATGGAATTGTCTTCCTTCCTCTCTAAGGACCTGTGAAAACTTTGAAACCTTTAAAATTCAGCTACACTCCTACCTTTCCTCTAACAGGAAATGCAACTGCACTCTCCCCACCTAGCCTAATAATCTATCCACCCCTTAAACTCCTGACTAACTCTGAGTACAATCTAACCTAACTTAAATGTGCATATTGTAAATAACATAATTGTACGTATTATAAATAACATTTCTCACCTTTTTTTCTCTCTTTTCCTTCTGTCTTTATTCTCCCTCACAATTAAGTTACCACTGCCATCCTAAATATTTAGATACTATGTAAACAAAGAATGTATTCCTGTTCTCTAGCATAAAATGAAATTGTAATTGTGTTTTCTTTACTATGATTGTAACTGTAACTACACTATGTAATGCGGAGCTTTTCTTCCCGGGCCTCCACTGAAAATGGGCTCCCTGAGCCCAGTGGACCTCCCCGGTCATCAAACAGGAAATAAATAAATAAATAAATAAATGGGTCAAGGCCTACATGAAAGCATGAAATATTACACTGTGGTGCCATGTCATTGGCTAATTAAAGTGCAACCTAGTTGTGTTGGATGCAATTAGCAATTAGCAAGTCTGAGCCCTGGATTGATGCACAGGCAATTACTTGTTAATGAACATGACTTACAAAAGGCAAGCAACTACCTGTGGGAAACAGGTCTGTAAGTTGCTTTACCAAGACAGAGTACGATTTAGCAAGCTTTTTTCTTGAGGATTTGATCACAAAAGGATTGTCACTGTATCAGATATGTCACACAAGTCCCCATATAATGAGATGCAGATGGGAGGAAGCAGTTATGGGGAATAGGAATTACAACAGTAGGCCTGTAGTACATCTCTGGGAATGACATGTTGGTGATACTCTGCTGTTCAACAGCTACAGACATGCCTCTCAACTATGCCTGCTGTGAATGAAATCACAGCTCTGGCCCTCTCACTGCCTTCTACAATGGTTGGCTCTTGTACGAAAGCTACTGGATTGTGGGTTAGACATATTGACAGTAAGTAAGGATGGACACAGGTGTCATATCATTCAGTTCCTTTTAGTCTGTGAATGTCACACAGAAATAGTTTAGACATTGTAAAAGTGTCCCTGACTGTTCCTGATGTACTCTGGCTAGGTCACTGTTTTGTCGACATTTGTATCTCGTCACTTGAGAGCTATGGCTAACATACCTTGCAACCCCCTACAGCAGGAATTCAGGTCATAGCCATTATTAGTGAGGGGACACAGGCCCAACTTCAATGACAGGGTGAACGTATAGGTCATGCAAAGTAAGAGTATGAATAAAGTAACAGATATTACTATTGCGTAAGTTTTTTTCCGAGGGCTCTAGCATGTGACAACCAGATTCTCTCTATTCTGACAACAACCATCAGTTATTGGCCAACCATTTGTCAGACATCCACGTTTGTGCCAACAGGACCACATATATCAGGCACATGTACACATTCCATACACATCTATGTACTGGAGAGGTATGACGCCTACAGGGATGATATGCTACAGCAGGTTTGCATTGTTATCTGTCATTGTGGCACACTGGTGTTGCTGGACTGTCCCCATTTACTTGTAATAATAAAACACCTATTTGACAGTGGCTGTATGACATAGTAGTGGGATTTTGCCCGTAGGGGACACACCACAGTAGACAGCATTGATGGGTGTGGAGACATAGAGCACACTCTGTCATGGCACACAGGGACATAGCCAGGATTGCTACTATGTTGGTGATAGCTGCATACATAGTGTGTTGACAGACTGCGAGGTATGATGTGGGAGGTAGCAGTGGATAGTGCAGGCCATTTTGGTTGTGCAGGGTCTGTACATAGTGGATATCCATGCATCTGGTCCTGTGATGTGTTCCCCTCTTGTTCTCTTTCAGGAAGGATGTATCAAAGGAGGCACCCACCATTTTCAGATGCTGAAAACAATGTTATCCTGGATGGCCTCAGACTGCATTATAACATTCTGCTGTCCAGGAGTCGCCAGCATCTTGAACAATATGCAGCACTGTGGGCTGAACTTGTCACAGCAGTCAACAAATAGGGCTACAAGACAGAACCTACAAGCAGGTCCGACACCAGGCAACAGATATGGCCAGTGATGCATGGCAAAGAGCTGCTGCTGTGGCCAGGGACCATGCTGCCACCAGTGGAGGGCCTACAGCACAACAACCACTCTTGGCCACAGAGGAATTCCTGGCAAACCTGGGATCAACTACCAGCTCCCAACCATGCATCACCCCATACATTGTGAGGTGGGTGCCACAGCATCCACATCAGAGAAGCATCCAGGCAGGATTCCTGTTCATCACTGTAATACTGTATCAGTCATTGTGGCAGCCTCTGCATATCAGTACATGGATGTCAGGTCTATATGCATGAGGGGGTTGGTTTTAATGCACAGTTGTGCACACATACTCAGAATGTCAGCAATGTAGGTAGTATCACATTATCTACTGTACATACTGATATATGCACATATTACCCTGTAACAATGCCACATTTGGTATTGCTGACAATACCTCTCCCTCACATTTTCATAGGTACGTCAGGTGTGACCGGAGTCCAAGGTCCTGTACCTGGTAAGTGTGATACTGTTGCCTTACAGATCACATATACCCTAAGAATGTTAAGGGCTGCCATTTTGCCCTAGGCACAACTGTTATGCTTAGCCAGAGTACAATACTTGTATGTTCCGTTTTGGAGGGGTTAACTGAAGTGCATCGAATGGGTAATCAGTTGTGTATTTTCAGGAGCAGTAACATATTTGCACTTATTGTTGAGAAGGTCTATGCAGTCTGCTATACAGGAGGCAATCACTCACAGATGCCTGTTCACACAGAATATGGAGATGGTACATACCTGAGGCTCTGAAACTATAACTGGCATAGTATTCTCAAGATGGGTGCACTGTGTTGTAGTTATAGGTCAGCTACACTGACATACTGCTTATCTCACAGGTGTATAGTACTGGCAACATTAATTGGACATAGCTACAGTGCATGTTATAAAGGACCTGTCTTGTCTGTGCATCTTGTGGTCTGTGTGTTGTGCATGGGATCAGAAATAAGATGTGGTATGTGTAATGCACTTGTGGCTCCTCACCTGTATGTTTGTGTGTAGATTACCATACACAATAGTGCAGGTAGTAATGTACTTACTTTGTCTTCCTCCTCACAGGTGAACATGGGGGTTGGAATGTGTGCCCCTCAGAACCTGATCTCAGTGTCTCATCGGAGTCTGATGATTGTGGCCATACTGAGGCACAGGTGGGGTTGTTGGGGGTTGAATCTGTTCCATGGGTTGACAGCCCACTTCCTTCCTCATTGTCCCCACCCACAGTCAGTATGCTCACACATACCCAGTCCCCTGAGGCCACAGATATTGGACAGAGTGTGGCAACATTGAACAGGAGAGTATGGCAGCTATGGAATCAGTAAGTGTAGACACTGGCCATAGCCAGAGAACTGGCAAGGTCCCACACAGGCAGATTGACAGGGGTGCTTGAAGGAGGACTGCTGCTCATCCACCACCTGTCACAGGTATCACATCATGGGTCACTTGACACACGTTTAGATCCATCATGGAGGCACAGGCACATTCCAAACACAACATCAGATGGATGCTCAGGATTATGGCTGCAGCACAGTCTGATATCCATGACTCCCTCCACCACATTGGTGATGCCATGGATCATTTCACTGATGTAGTGGGCAGATGGTGTGGGGAGACATTGTCAGTCCTTGACTGCATGTTGTATGTGCTGGAACATCTGGTTGGAGTCGGGCATTGGACACGTGGACATAGGTCAGCAACACCATCTGCTGACAGTTCATGTGGCCATGCACACTCACACTCCTGTAGTGGCAGTGCCTCCAGCACTACAAAAGGGAATGTGCTGTCCACACCATGATGTAGCAGGCCATGGGCACATGGTCCTGGGTGGTCCCATGGGGACAGGGGCCCAGCAGACACCAGTCCCCATCAGCTACTAGCACCACATCTGACCTTGGGCATGGTGGTGTCAGTGCCACTCCTGACAGAGCCAGTTCCTGTGTTCATGGCCGGAGATGGTGAACTGTCTACTCTGCCATGTATGGTCCACAGCTGTCCAACATACACATGTGTAGGGCTAGCACTGGGCTTGACTGTGTACATGCACACACACACACACACACACACACACACACACACACACACACACACACACACACACACACACACACACACACACACACATCACTGTCACATGCAGGTCACCAACAGACACACATGGCACCTCTCCATGTCTCAGCTAGCCAGAGCACCTTCCTGACTCACAAACATGATGTTAACTGTTTGGCATAGCCTAGGCCTCTGGCACCCCCACACCACACCCTGTGCATATGATGATACCTGTGCCACATCCCTGCCATCCATGCCACCGATGCAGGAGCATGGAAATATGTGTCTGATGCTATATTACATTACATGTAGTTTTGTAGTGCAGTAGTGGTATGCCATGACAGGTGCTGTATGCTGGCATGTGTCATCAATACACATCAGAGTTTGTGTACCTTTGTTGCATGATGTTAGATTGGTGGTAGTGTTGCAGAATGATAGGTGTCTCACAGAACTGTGTATGTTGCTGTTCCAGGGGTCTGGGTGGCTAAGTTATGGAGATTTGGTGGCAATACAGTGGCACAGGATGGCATGGCAGCACAGCAGACATATGACATCAGCAAGGTTTGGCTGCATACATGCATGGTTACCTAGGTGCATATTGCATATCTGTAGAACAGTGTGTCAGGGACAAGAGAGGTGGCCAGAATAATCATGCATGCATACCCTGTTACAAGGCCCGCTACCCTTGATATGTGTCACCTGGGTATATAAATCAGGGATGTCAGCTAAGGTGTAGCTGTGTGTGTGCATTATGTAACCATGTTAAATATATACATGTGGAAGGTGTACATCACTCTACACATTTCTGTAGCTCTCTCTCTTTATATATATATATATATATATATATATATATATATATATATATATATATATATAATCTCTCTCTCTCTCTCTCTATATATATATATATATATATATATATATATATATAGATATGTATTTTTTTATTTATTTATATATGTGTGTGTGTGTGCCACATACTGATAGGGTAATCATATGCGAGGGGGATAGGAAGAGACAGATACATATACATAGCTGTCTGTATGCACAGACATATTTTCACATATCAGTTCTAAAGGCAGATGAGGCATCAGACATGGGCTCAAGCTAGCTAAGTGTGGGAGCATGCCCAGTGTGACTATCAGTACTTACAAGGTGACTCCAGGCCAGACCTACCTGTACTCCAGTCTGGGATTTTGTGTGCTGCAGCCAATTGGCTGCTGCACCTGATTCAACAGTCCAGCACCTCCCTGATATTTTGTCAAAGGCATTCCCCGGCTGTGTGCTGAACGTAATATATGAATGTAATATATGACTCATACCTATCGACTGTACAGATTGCAATAGACTGTACAGAGGTTTGCATCATATGTATGATATGTTGTGCATAGCATTGTGATTTCTGATACATCAGTGGCAAATCATTATAGACTGACATTAGGAAATGATGACAAACATTTCAGTTACTGACTCCATACACACCAGGAAAACTATGCTCCTATGCAGACCTGTTATTCTCTGAACTTTCGACATTTGTCTGGCCAGTAGTCAATCCTTCTCCTCCTTATATGTGGGCCTTTGTTCCACTACTGTTCATGGCTTTGTCCAAATTTCCTGCTCTAAGTGGTTGTAGGTATGATGTGACTGGGGTACATGATGTAACACCACATACAGGATGACAGTCTTCACACCTCTCACTGTACATGTTTTAGCAGGATGTCCAGCATTCCACCCCATATGTCTGCTCTGTTCCTCATACAGTTGTGTTTTCCAGTAATATGCTACTAAATGTAGCCTACTGAATTGTTGTATATACTGACACAGTTAAGTGATGGCATGTACATCCCACTGCTACTCTGATTTTTGCAACCTGCTGTTATACTAGGCATCTACTTGGTTACTCAGAGCATGCATAATGTCTGTAGGTTTGTCCCTTTGTCCCTCCATTGTCTCTGGCTTTGTCCGTCTTTCATGCAGTAACAGATTGGAGCATATTGACAGTCTGTGGGGCTCCTACCATAGGAGTACCTCTCATGCAGAAGTTGTAGGTGCAGCCAGGTGCAGCCAGCTTCGAACCATGAACATCATCAACCCTGCTAATGTACTTAGCCCATTGAGCCACACCAGCCACCAGAAAATGAGGTTTAATTCCTCACGCTATCAACAGCAGACAGACATACACTTTGACCCCTGCATATTGTGAAAAATAGAAATTGTAACTAGGTTGTTTGGGACAGCCCTGTGATTGTGTGGTTTGCTGATATATCCATGCAGACATACTGTTACTGCAGTTGCATGAGAACACTGATTTTTTTTGGGGGAAGGGGACTCTAACATCGACAGTCATGCATCTGTCTTATGACCCCACTGTTTGGCATTTCCCTTGCATACTGCAGTGGGTTTTGCTGCCTTGTGGCCTAATGCATATTATGGGGCAGTTAGTATTGGACAAGGTACCTGTCCCGCATAGTTGTTAGTTCTCTGCAAGTAGCCCAGTATCCCACTCTATTCCCTTGCATACTTGCAGCTGGTCCATACATATGCTGCCATAGTCTAGTACCACCTACATTTGTTGTAAAGGAGAGTGACTTACCTTGTGAATGCAGCAGTTGAGATACATGTGTTGCAGGGCTGACTCTGTCTGATGCATGCAGTACACAGCCAATACATGGTAAGGTACAGGTTGTGTGGTGTGGCCGGCATCCTTTTTACTATGAGTGTGAGTTGGGGTAAGGTGTCAGTCCCTAGGACCCTAGGTTGACAGTGCATGTGCTATGTGCTGCCTCTTTGCCAAGGCCAGGGCATACTGGGCATGCCTATGTCTGCCTACAGGGACAACCTCAGGTGGTTCCTCCCACAAGTCCCCCTGTAGGTGTGGGTGTGGGGATCTTGGCACTGGTAGGGGGCTGTGTGTCCCTTCCCTGTGATGATCATGCTGCAGCTGTTTCCTCAGGATCATATTATGTAGCATGGCACATACTGTGAACATCTGTGCACATGTGGCTGGACAGTACTGCAGAGCTCCACCAGATATATCAAGGCACCGGAACCATGACTTGAGCAGCCCAAACACATTCTCTATGATCTTCCTAGTTTGTGCATGTGCCTCATTATGGCATTCTGCAGTAGGTGTGCATGCATTTCTGATGGGTGTTATCATCCATGGTTCCAGTCTGTAGCTAGCATCCCCCAGTAGATGGCCGTATGGGATGTCCCCCCTGGCAAACATCTGGTACAGCTGTGATGCATGCCAAGTATGGGAGTCATGATAACTGCCAGGGCTTCCAGCACACACATTCATGATAATGCTCTGGGCATTGCACATGAGCTGGCAGTTGAAGTGATACCCCTTGGGGTTGACATAGACTCAACTTTCCTCACCAAGGGGTGCTTTGATGTATACATGAGTGCAGTCTATGGCACCCAGTACCTCAAGATAGTGTACTACACAGTAGAAGAGATGCATACTGCTGGCCCTCTCCTCAGGGGTGTGGGGTAAATAAATGTGCTCACTGGCATGTGTTTGCATGGCAGCCAGGAACTGGTGGAGTACCATGGATGCTGATGTCTGTGAAACCCCCATCTTGTTCACAGTTGGTCTTTGAAAAGTACCTGCAGCTAAGCTAGTAATCTAAGGTCTACACATACCTTTGTTTCCACTGGGATGGCTTCCTCTCTGTTGGCTCTGGGTCTGAGTTGAGGGCGGCAGAAGTTGGTGAGTTCTTGTAGTATGTCCTTGTCCACCTTGTAGTTCTCTACAATCTGCAGCTCATGTAGCTCCTGGAAGGTTACCCTGGGCCTGAACACTCTTCTCCTTCTCAGTCTAGGCCTGTTGTCAGCAGCAGCATCAGCACTGACCTCAGCCTCTAGTACATACAGATGTAGCAGAGCAGCAGCAACCCCTAGCATTCTGTAGGTTAAAATTCTGAAGTCTGTACTCCAATGGTGCAGAGTATAGGGGAAAAATCAGATTGTAGGGTATATGCATACTTTATAGTGCTCTGCTGCAGATGCAGCCTGTGTGATTGGCTAACTATGATGCATTCCACCCGCCAATTACATCACTAAGGGGTTTTAATGTCCCATTTTATGTGAAACAGGGGTCATCAATAATTTATACATGATTGGCTTTCCCAGGCAATTTTCTTTTTTTTTAACTGTCTTCCCCTCCTAAGCACTGCAGTGCAGTGCCAAAACCCACACGGTATGTATAAACAATGCTCAGCAGTCTGGACACACCTCCATTGATGGGACTGCTCAGCACAGTGGTTCACCACACACACATCTTCAAAAATGCTCAAACTACCTAAAACACGTGCCCCGAAACTAAACAAAGCTTAGCAGCACTGGACACACCACCTGCTTAGCTGAGAGGTGCATTGTGCAAACTGGCACCACTGAGTTACAATCTGCTTAAACATATAGTGACACACCCCCTCTTGATGTCAGCTAACTCTCCTGTGGACACCAACATGGTTCTGGTGCTGCACAGATTTTATCTGTGGACATAGTAACCCATTTTTGCTATTCAGTAACCCTAGCTCATTTGCATACAGATCTGTGCACAAAACCTGAATAGTACACTATTCCAGAGCCTGCCTTCTTAGCAACCACAGGTATCTATCATTGTACATATTCCATGCAGGGCCCTATAATGCATTATTGTCACATATGTCTTATTTCTGTTTTTAAACTTTTAAATATTTTTTTTGCATAATGGCATGTTTGCACACTGCTGCGTGCTGCGCAAACATAATATGGGTATTAAAAAATATATATTAAATTAGCTTGCATTACTTTTTGAACACACAGGGCACAGTTTTGCACATATCTGTGCCTACCATGCAGTTGTTGACCTTCTAAATGGACTTATACTTCCCCTGTTCAATTTTTATTTTCTTGCACACGGAAATTTTCGGTGTATACTTTGGACACCAACACGCGGTCTGCAGGACTGCCTGTCTGCTTGCTGAATCATTCAAGCATACTCATTTGCATGCAATTCACTGGCTTATGAGGTGATTTGCATGGCACGGAACTTCTGTGTTTGCACACATGTGCACGCCCCTCTGCTCTGTTTACTGGATAGCACAGCTGCTTACTTCCATGTAAGCTCCGTGCCACTATGCCTAGATGGAAAATCACTCAATGTAGGCTTTACTGAATTCCCCCTTTGATTACTGTGTTCATTTGTTTTATCAGACTTCTAACAACTTGGGTCTTATTGACTTTCTGTAATCTATTTTTTTCATTGATCTTAATATGCCTATCCATCTCTACTAAATCAGGCAACACTTCCTTTTAATCATTTTCTTCTAAACTGAGGACACATTATTTGTTCTCTGTTTCCTGCAGGTATTCTACAAAAAATTCCAGAAAAATCATCCTGTGGTATTTTTTCTTCAGCTGCATCCTTTGCCATCCATTGCTCTTTCATATGGGAACTCACTGGCCTATCACTCCACAACACTGACTGTTCTTTACTGATATGTACATGCTTGACAAAAGAAGTAGCAGGACATAGAACATGCACTACCTTATGAGTATTTTAAAGAGGTACTAAACTATGTATGTGCGTGTATATCTATATCTATCTATCTATCTATATATATATATATATATATATATATATATATATATATATATATATATGATGTGGAATGCAAGCAGATTTAGTTGCATGATTCAACTGCTACTTTATCATATTATGCCACAGCTAACACACATATTGTTAATTTTAGCATAACAATGCACATTACAGTTTACTTGTAGTTGTGTGATCATAGAGTTAGTATATATAATTTAGGTTTGTGAGGGAGAACCTCCCACATTAAGGAGCCAGCCCTATGTAAAACATGTGCTAGTATGGTTGTCACCTTGATTTTTAATGATAACAGAGTCATTATTGTGCGATCATTCAATAAATGCAAAATAATACTATAAGGGGATCTTTGCAGTTGCATGATATGCTTTAGTACTGTATCTGTCATGTTATTGTGTGCGGTACAGTAGATGTATGAGAAGTTGCAAAGTGAATTATCAGGTTTTGTTTGGTGATCAGATGATTTTTGATAGTTCAGGTTTTCAATGGTTTGTGTCCTTGATGCATTTTTTTCTGACTGAATGAGCTATTGATGTTAAAGAATGAAAACACACACACACACACACACACTTATATTATATTTATAGATATAGATATATATGGAATCAGTTCACTTTGCCAAATGCTCATTTGCTTGACAAAATTAACTCCAAAGTTTTTTTTACTGAATATGCATTTTACCAAACACATACTTTGCTGAATGGATATTTTGCCAAAAAGGGTAAATGGGTCTATACCAGTGGTGGGAGTATGTATGCAAATGCTTGCAGGTTCGGGTTAGAGTAAGGCAAGGTAAGATGATAGTCTTAATATTGTGCATATGTGCTTGTAAGCGTGAGTGTCTTGAGTAGTGATACTAAGTCTACTGGGAGGTAAGATGCATGGTTAGGGTTGGGATTAGCACATGTAGTTAAATGGTGCAGGGTGATATATTTGCCTGTGTTTGTTTCTGATGTTGCATGCCTGCATGTGCGTCTGTGTGTGTGTGTGTGTGTGTCTGTGTATCTGTTTCAGAATGTGTGTGTGTGTTCTCTGTGTCTGTATGTCTGTATCTATTTCAGAGTGTGTGTGTGTGTGTGTGTGTGTGTATGGGTGTGGGTGTGTTTGTGTGTGTGTATGTATGTGTGTGTATGTATGTATGTGTTTTTGCTGGCTGACTCTTATGAACTATCTAGTTATATGAATTTTATACTTTGGACATAAACTTCTTTCTCTAGTCAGAAATACATATCCTACACAAATTTTCAAACATTAGACAGTGAACTATTTGGCATTAAAGTGTTAACAAATAATACATACTCATAATAAAACAAATGTATTTTATTTATTTATTTATTTATTTTACATTTGTTTACTGGGATAGTCCGACTGGATATATGTCCATTTTCAGCGGAGGCCCGGGTAGAAAAGCTCCAAAAAGACATTCTGCAAACTGTTAAATTTTTACAGTTTAAAACACAAAATAAAACACAAGTAAAAGGATTTTTGGTCTTTTTTTTCAGATTTTCAGCACTCAGCATTTTGAGTGCCGACATTTTAATAGGGAGCCATCTGACTGTAGTGTTGGACTTCGCATCTCTACTGGACAGTCTTTTATTTCTTTGTAATGTCCACCATATCAGGCATTACTGGTTACATAAATCAAATGGCTCTAAAGTAGCAGGAATTCTGCAAAGCTGTACTGTAAAGGAACATCAAAGTTAAATTTTGTTAATGGTCACAATAACAATGTAAGTTTCCAACACTTATACTTCTACACAACACACACACGCACACACACACACACATACACACGCACACACACGTATGCACATGCGTAGTTTCCAGTAAAATTTCTAACTTGGGCATTAGCTAATTTGTTACATGCTTAATAAAGTCCTCTCCAATAATTCTTAACCTTTCAGATGTCTGTAGGCCTTCTCAAGTGATGCTTCTTACTCAGAATATTTACCATTTCACTTCTGTTTTTGGTTACATGACAGTTTATCATAATTATGGAAATCTTTTACATCATTTTTCTTCTCATGTCTAAAGTTATCAGATCTGTGTATAAACAAGTAATTCCTTTCTAAGTAAACTGTAATGGTGCTCCTGGAATTGTTAGCACAACGGGAACACAGGATGGCATTAAACAGGTTTAATGTATTGTCACTGAATTTGTGTTTTGCCCCATGATTTATAGATTTATTTTCATTCACTTAACAAATGTTAAGCACATTCTTTATATCAGTAAAATAAACAGCTAAATCAAACTGAGTAGACAGACATTTAGCATCAAAAATGTAAAAGAATTTGCTCACATACTGTGATTCTATGAAACTCATTCCTTTAAACACCAGACTTACATCTGCAGTTAGTTGTCAATATGACAGGTTAAAGACCTGAGCAGCAGTTTTTGCATTTGTTTTTCTACCACATTCTTGATTCCAGAATGTGCTGTCTCTTTTTATGTTTTCTTTTCCTTGTACCTTGCCCTTGAAACTAACATGGCACTGATACCTCAGAGACATGCACAGTGCTTAAAGAATCTATTCTATTGTCATCGGTAGTGTAGAAGTCTGTATCATTGGTGAGACAGGGAGAACCGTTTCCTTTTTCCTGGTTTTGACATCAAATGATAATCCGCATAGTAGTATACTGTAGCTCAAGAATGTCATTGGCTGTGGGATTGTATCACATGACTGTAGTACAGTTAATGGCCTATCTCCAAAATACTTCAAGATGGCTGACATTTTAAATGCATTCTCATGGTCCAGCTTATCATGAAGAAATCATTGGTGTTGTTAATATCTATGAAGAAATATCCAAATAAGTCTGAAGAATATAGGAGCATTTGCCTGGTTAGTTCAATGGCCAAGTTACTTTCAAGAATTGTAGTTTTGATAAACAATCATATGCATTACAGATTCTTAAACAAGCATATAACAAGGATTCTCCTTTGCCTCTACTGCTCGAAATACACTGACAAAGTACATGGATAAAGTACCAGTCTGCCTGTACTGAAGAGAACTCTTCTTGATTTCCATTCAGTGGTCTGTATTATATCTCCTGGTGCTTTTTTATATGCAGCTTACAAACATCTCCAAAGTGACCATGTTGACAGCTCCTAAACCTACTTTTCAGATGTACCTCTTCCAGATCTCGTTATTCTTCTGAACTTGGAACTTTTCTCCCTGAACTCCATGAAGAGAAGACTCTCAGTCAGACTTCATCATTTACCAACCAAAACAAAGAAACAAAGTAGTCTTCATTTTTATATGTAGGACATCCATGACTGGGAAGAGAAGGCATATATAATTTACATCCCACGCTGACAGAATTAATCTCCTGATTTCATGCAGTGCATTTAGTGCATCATGCTTGTTATTTTATTTCTCAAAGAACATGCAAAATGTGAAGGTCTGTTCACCTATTGTGTAAACACCTAGCTGCCAAAATGCTCACTAAAACCCATTAGAGATTTATTTTGCCTGTATTACTGAAAATGAAGCAGAACTTGATTTATGAAAAAAAAGTAGTTAAAAAGTAAATAAATAAAGCATCCCATGGCCAGTATAGTTTATTAGCTTTGAATTAACTAACCTTGTGATACTCTGCGTATTTACTATTTAACCACTTTTTCCTCATAGATTGAGTTCTTATTCATTTTTGGTTTGGCTTCTCTGGGTGGGGTTGAATCACCAACCTTTAGGTTAACAGGCAATGCTTTTTCTTTTTTTCTGAAAAGGCAATGCATTTTCTTGCAGCCTTTTATTCTTTTATTAATTCTTGCCATATTTCCTGCCATCACTGACATCTGTACTGTAACAAATACCATACCATACCGTACTGTACTGTACAGTACAATACCATACCATACCATACAGTGCAGTAATATACCATACTGTACCATAACATACCGTATCCTACCGTACAGTACAGTACCATACCATACTATACCATACGATACCATATCATACCATACCATACCATGCCATACCATACTATTATGTACTATGACAAGTTTGTGCACCATATGTTTAGATCTATCTGCTGTAAAGTATATGTTCATCCTATATCAGCATGTCACCCACAAATGGCTAATTTAATAATGTGTAACTGTATCATTTATTTATTTGTTAACTGGGGTAGAACATTGACCTACCCCAGCAGCTGGAGAGACCACAGAGGTTCCTCACAAGGAGAATCCAGGGCCTCAAACATCCACCATATACAGATAGGCTAAACACCCTATCTCTCTACTTGGTTTCATACATACTCCTCAGAGGTGACCTCTATCTGGCATACAAAACGATCACAGACCCCACCTTGATCCGACTGCTGCATATCTGCAAGTCAAGCTCCACTCGAGTAACCCACATGTGTGGCCTCAACCTGGTCTGTGACATCAACAAGACTCGTTGGCAGGACAGATTTGTGTCCCAGAGACTCCCCCATCTATGGAATAGACTCCCTCTCCACATCAAGCAGAGTACCTCTTTACCCCTTTTTAAGCACAACCTGGATAACTGGATGGGAAACAGAAAGTATACCCCTGAGATTCCACCCATGTCTCTGTTAGACAGGGGCATCTGGTGCTGATTTATCTAAACATGGGCTAAACTCTTGGCTAGGTTTATAAGGGCCTCAGGGCCAATAGCCTAGTAACCTCCTATATTCCTATGATCCTATGATCTCTATGGACATTTTTCAGACTTATCTCTGGAGAGCTGTCTGGTTATGTGACTTGCTCAGAGTCACACAATTAGACAATGGAGGCTTAGTGAGTCAAACCCTTGCCCACTGGCCCACAGAAAATAGCTCATTAAAAGCTCTTTAATTCTCTTCATCTTCATTTAACCTGCAGTTTAGTTGAGTGAGTTAATATATGTCTATGATACTTTTGTCTTTCATTTGTACAATACTTCTGCATGATGCTTAGAATATGAAGTCCCTGAATAATCCATTTCAGTTCATTAATTTTAACAATATACAAAATGGAATAAATAGATAGCAAACAGCCTACCATAAGTCAATAACATAATAAAACATTGATATCAACTAAAGGAAAGTCTAAAGAAATCATTAAAACATTATCACAAAATGAGAGCATGAAGATTTACTTTGGAATCCAAGTATGCTTGCATGAAAAGATGGCAGTTAAGGGACCTCCAAAGTGAGGCCTTGCTTTCTTGCTTAAATTATGGAAGGTAGTTAACCAAAGAACCAGGGCCAAATAGGTAAAAGGACATTTGCAAAATGTTAAAGTTCTGCCTCTGGGAACAAATATCATTCCTGCATCTGGTGACCAACGTGAACTAATGGTGGCATAAGGCACTAACAACTGTTTTAAACAGGTGTGGCACAGATTGTGCATAACTCTATAAGTAAACAACAGAACTGTAACTACAGATCTAGACACATTTGGAGTTCAGCCAAGACCAGGTAGCACAGGAAAAAGATGACAAAACATAGACAACCCAGGCAGAATCATATCATGGAATTCTGGATCTGCTGTAAGTGAGCAAGAATTGTATCAGAAAGTCTCTAGAAAGAGCATTGAATCATCTTAGATGTGATATCACAGGTGCATGAATCACTATGACCATCTCCACAGAAAGAATCAGGCATGTGATCTGGAGAATGTTCCTGAAATAGAAGTAAGGAACATCCAGTTCTCTACTGTTATTGCATTAACAGTTATCCCATCCATATCATTAATATTCAGTGAAAACTCTATCTCCAAACAAGAGAAGATGGCTTAGGAAAAGACTCTATGAAGGTAAAAGCTGGCATGCACTCTGTAGCATTATCCTTCAGCCAAATATTATTTATCTAGGTAAGGATAAAATTGAACCAGTATTTTAAGTTAGTAAAACCAGACATCTGATCCTTAGAAAAGATGTACAACTATATATCATCTTCACAGTCGTAATATTGAATCCTCTTCCCAGCATGAACAACATACACACCGTGAACAAAGGAGAGTACTATATGGAGTCCCTCCACTCCAGAAGATGATCATCAGAGGAATTAAACCTCCATATCACCCTCTGGTAACTCTCCAACTGGCAAAAAGTAAAATGACCGAAACCATGTACAGCACTGGACAAATTACTGCATGTCCAGGGGCACTGTAGTAAGATCCCATGGTTGATTATGTCAAAGGACACGAAGAAATCAAATAGGACCAAGATAATGCAATCTTTGATCTCTTACTAACAGGAGTTCACTCATTATCCTGACAAACGTTGTCTCAGTACTATGTCCAAATCAAAAAGAGACTGATATGCCTCTTGAAGGCCTATATTATTACAAATAGTGATACAACTGTTCTAAGACATTCTCAATCACTTTACTCAGAAGTGGAAAGTTAGATACATGTCATAAAATATCAAGTTTGAATCTAAAGCGAGATTATTAGAAATGGGGATAATAAGTATTTATTTTAAATATAATGGATAGAATGTCATTGAAGTTCATACAGTGTAGAAAATGACTCAACCCAGGGAATCCTGGCAAGATTTAACTAACAAGGTTGGGCCTGGATCCAGTCTGCATTATGTTGAATGGACAGCCAAAACTGCATTTATGATATCTTTATAATAACTACATCATTCCTTTCAACCGTACCTAATTCCTTGGTAAATACCTGTTTTCAGGGCAAAATATAGGTGTGCTATGAATTCCTGAGTGGTCCCTTTAATTTCCGAATTTCATAATAGGATCATAGGAGGTTACTAGGCTATTGGCCCTGAGGCCCTTATAAGCCTAACCAAGAGTTTAGTGTATGTTTAGACAAGTCAGCACCCAAAGGCCCTGTCCATCAGGGATACAGGTGGAATCCCAGGGGTGCATTTTCTGTTTCCCATCCAGTTATCCAGGTTGCGCTTAAAAAGGGATAATGAGGTACTCTGCTTGATGTGGAGAGGGAGTCTATTCCACAGACGGGGGATTCTCTGGGACAAAATCTGTCCTGCCAACAAGTCCTATTGATCCTGTTTTTTTTTAATTTATTTTTTGGATAAATTTGTTCCTGACATCATCACATGCAGGGTGTGCACTATAATGTCAGCTTCATGAGGCAAACAGCCAGCTTGTCAGGATTGGACTCAAGGGGGTGTGTACTCTCTCTCTCTCTCTCTCTGTTTACCTTTTCGGTAAGGTAATGTGGTTGCAGCAGTCAGCAGAAGAGGGTCAACAAATGGAGAGGTGGAGATGACGGCTCTCTCATCTCAAGTACGCACTAGGCAGCTGTTTTTTGTTTTAAATTAATAACAGGAACTGCCAAGCCATTCATTACTATGAGAGCTGCAGAGTTGGACCGGTCCACAGGTTAAGTCATTTATCTAGACTACTTTCCCTGGCTCCTCTAGGTAAGGAAAAAAAGAAAACAAAAGGGACTACCGTACTAGTAAATAATTCAGTACTTTAGCTGTTTTCTTCTTTAAGAATGGGACCGTTCTTTCCTGTCCGGTCACATGCACATACGTTCTGTTTTCTGTCCGCCAACACAATTGCAATTTACAGCATTGATAATTCTTATGTGGGGTTGAATTTTAGTGTGCTTCAATGCTTTTGCATTTGCATTTAAGTGTGCTGGAAATTAATTATGTGCGAAACCAGGTTCAGTGTGCTGGAAACAAGACAAGTACAAATGTTCCATTCACTGTTCCAAGTATGTATGCAACATTATTGCTGTGTTGAAGTTGTGCTTTGCAGGTTCAGTTGAATTTATAAGACAAGCATTTGCAGTTGAATTAGTGTGTGCTTTGCAAGTTGAATTTACAAGACAAGCATTTCCAGTTGAATTTGTGTGTGTGTGTGTGTGTGTGGTGTGTGTGTGTGTGTGTGTGTGTGTGTGTGTGTGTGTGTGTGTGTGTGTGTGTGTGTGTGTGTGTGTGTGTGTGTGTGTGTGTGTGTGTGCAGGTTCAGTATTTACAAAACAAGCATTTGCAGTTGAGTGCATGTGTGAAAAATGCCCAGTTAGGTATAACTGGTGGTTAAGGTTACACAGGCTCAAACCCTGTACCTTGGATACAAGGGGCAAGAGTCTGAATTCTCTACCCATACCACCACTTCTGATTCAAGGAGTTAAGTCCATAGCTCTCAACTGTCCCAAGTTTCACAGAGTATCTGGAACATTTGGCTTTTACTTTTGGTCTGTGTTTCTGTTAAAATTTGTGGGTTTGTGACAAATTAGTGAGAAATGAATTCACTAAATAATTATAGCCATTTAAGTTTCAGTCTTCCTATCTTTCAGGAAACGCATGATAACGCCACAACATTTTATCCTAGCAACTTTCTAAGATTATACAAGCAATGTTTAAAACATGTCTTTGGTTTTGGGCCTTTGTACTCTCCCCCAATAAATTTTGGCTTTTTTCAGACTTCTTGTGCTGCAAAGTTCTTCAGGGGAAGAGGAATTTAGTGCTGCTTATGTCAAGTCTGTTTGTATTGTTAGTAGCACAACAGGTAGTATACTTGCGTTTAATGTAGAAGGATGTGGGTTCTACTCTCCCAGTATACAGATGGATTGCTAATACTGTACTGTGTTGTACATTTAGAGGGTGTGGATCCTGCAGTCCTGAGAATGAGCATCCTTTGGCAGGGATACTTAGTAACTATGAACCTGTTGTCAGTTTGCCATCAGTTCCCTATTGCAATATTACTAGCTTATCATTTTTTTAATGCAATATTGGCAATTTATTCTTCAAGGGCAGCAGACACTTTATTTGTAGATGAAACAATGAAAAATAAAGTTGTTTGCCAGCAGCAACCTCTTCATTAGTTATAGATGTCTTCAATGTGGAATTATATATATAGAGTGAGAGAGAGCTACAGAAATGTGTAGAGTGATGTACACCTTCCACATGTATGTATTTAACACGGTTACATAATGCACACACACAGCTACACCTTAGTTGACATTCCTGTTAATATATATATAAATATGCACACACACACACACACACACACACACACACACACACACACACACACACACACACACACACACACACACACACACACACACACATATATATATATATATATATATATATATATATATATATATTATACATATGTATATATGTATATGTGTGTGGTGATGTATGAGTGTGCACACCTACAGGCAGAATGCTGGGGTTATCTACACCTGCACACACAACAGCTGTCTGATGGTAACAGACCAAGGCTGCATAATGACATAATCCACCCAACTACAGAACCCTGTGCCTGTGGAATGTCTCCATGCAGACAGACAATGGTGAGCAGGTGGTGTAATGTGCAATGGCTTCAATGCAGGACTTGGACAGACCATATTGTCACTGGCCAATTGACCATTTTAGCAAACTGCAACCGGACAGAAATAGTGATATTGGGAAATGTACAAGCATAGCAGGGGTATTAACAGGTACTCCACTGCTAAGACAGTAGATACAATAGCAGCATGAAGAAGGTCTGTAATAAACGGGACGAAAGTGCTAAATCTATTCTGGCTCCAGTGTGTGGTTTATTTCTAAGTTGTTTCTGTAGTTTCATAGTTTTTAACAGCATGAAGCAGGTTCACTCTGCAGGCCACAACTGCTGTGTAATACAAGGCTACTTTGCATAGCCCACAAGTACTGTGGCTGCAGCCACACATACACCAGATGTAGTTGGTGGTGGCGTGTGCATTAAGTACTGGAAGTTATAGTATGTAATAATAGGTAGGGATTCTAATCTCCCATCAGCTACCATGTGTGTGCGTGTGTGCGTGTGTGTGTGTGTGTGTGTGTGTGTGTGTGTGTGTGTGTGTGTGTGTGTGTGTGTGTGTGTGTGTGTGTGTGGATATTTCCCTTACAGCAGTACAGACATTCCCATGTTTTTAAATTGTTTACATTGGAACGAAGTGCAATAAGTTTTGTTTAAACAGTTCCATCATGTGGTTGTGTATATGGTAATTGATTGTCTGCTAGATAATTTGAGCTGATTTTTAAATGATCAATATGAGTTTTTTGAATAGTTGAAGTCTGAGGAAGCGTCCGTGGAGACGTGAAAGCGCTTACTAAATAAATATTTTTGTTTTATATCAGTGGACTGGTTTGCTTTGATAGTCGTGGAGTACCTTCTCATTTTATTTTATAGGCCATGGAGAATGAGTGAATTTTTCAGGTCCTAGCAAACTATAATATTCTTTTACTAAGATTAGAATATTACCAACCATTAAATGCCCTACTTTTATCATAAAACCCACAAACTGCAAGTCACCAAAAACAAAATGCTAAGGTTCATCTTCTCCCTTCCAGTGAACATCATTGCTAAACATTAAAAAAAATGGTTGCCATTTACTACAGGAGACAATTCTTTGAGGAAATGTCTGACTTTTAAACTTTTATATGAGCGTTGGTGTGCACCTTTGCAAAATAAGTGTATATTTAAATTCGTTTAGAGACAACATGGAAAGTAAATTTCTGAGACCTTCCTTTTATCTTTACCACTAATGAAAAAACATTTTCTAAAATTGTCCCTGAATCTTGTAGAAATGTATCTCAGAAAATCAGACAAAGTGAGAATAGTAACATTAAAATAACAGCTAAAGGCAATGTTAGTACAGGAGCCTAAATTTAAGTGTTTCAAATGTAATGCTTTGTGTGGATAGTTCTGCAATAGACTGCTTAAATATTGTTTCATAATGATGATCTTTGTAGAAATTATATCAAATGTATTCCTAGTGTTTTGTAGAAATTATATTGAATGTATTCCTAGTGTTAGCTAAATCCATATATTCTAAGGTATTATAGTTATATTTGAATTCAATCAATTGCTACACTTCCCTGCTTTGGAAGAACTGATCCCATTACCCAAAAATTGCTCAGTCTGCAAATCTACCTATCTGCTGATTTCCTCTGTATAAATCCAGCTGATTGATTTTCTGGCTGTAGAAGCATGAAGCAGTTAATTTTGTTTTTATAAAAGAAAGTTATATTTTAGCTTTGCAGTTTGCACAAGTTCAAAGTTTGATACAAGTTCAAATATTAATATAAAAAACTGTTCTGTTTATTTTGTTTCATGATCATATTTTGTCTGTTCTTCAGTTTGCGTTTAAAAGTTGGTATCCCACAATTCTATTGCAGTGGGCGGGATTACACAAGCATGTATGCAAATTGTATGTTAACCAGCGTACAGATTTGTACCTATTTTTCATGGGCCTTTCAGTAAATAAAATAGGAGAAAAGTACCCAAACACCACCAAACCAGAAGATAATCCTAAAAAGGCACTTTGGAAGGATGACACTCGTTCCTTAGAGTTAAAATATCTTTTAATAATAAAAATGGGCCTTGTCCAGATTTTTGATGGTTACGGGTTGAGAGGTATGACTGACATATCAAAAGTTAGTGCAAGAGAAGACAAGGCAATCATCATAAAAGAATGAGCACCTAATGGACAATTATCTGCAAAAAATTGTGCAAACTCATGAATCGCATGGAGGACAGTGTTCTGTGAACCATTAAAGAGGTTGGGCTGCATAGCCAGTCTAGAATTCGGAGGGACATAGATGGATTATTCAGTGCAGCAGGGATCTCACAGCATGATGACATTACCTTCTTCTGTGAGATTTCTAAGTGGTGTTTAGGGTATTGCTAATCTTGAATGAATTTATCCTGTGTCAGATCCTGCATAACATGTTCTAACCTGCATCCTGACTTTCAAAGATCATGATGCTCTTGGTCATATCAGCATTGTTTGGCCAAGAATCCAATTAGAGTGCATGCAGCCTGGTGTGACAGCATCCAAAGCCCTAGTAAGTGCTCTTTTATAGTTAGACAGGAGGTAGTTCAGTCTAGACCAGCCCATCAACACCATCAACCTTATCCTGCTCAAGGAAATTATCATGTGGGGACATAAATACATCAGAAGTGGTAAGCAAACTGCAATAAGGATACGAATGAATGAATGAATTAATGAATACAATGCCTGATTTTACTACATCAGACAACAACATCCTTCACTGCAGCCTATTTCCACCTTTATTCATGCCTACATTGATATAGGAGTGCAGTATCAAATTATTTTGTTCACCACCAGACCTGCCTTATGAATTCACTACTTTTATTCATTTGGTTCATTAGAGGAGACAGCCAGGCATACCCAGGCTAGGTGACAGTCCTACAACCTATGCATTACTGTTTGTGATGCCTTATTAGCCCATTCATCTTCCTGTATGGTGTCAGTAGGGTGTCAGGGAGCAGGCCAGCTTACTTGTCTGGTGGGGGTTGTCTAATCTCTCAAAATTAAGCATCCCCACTCCTTTGAGGGAGGTTGATGTAATGGTTAAGGTGTTTACCTTACAGACACAAGGTACAGGGTTTGATTCTCACATGGGATACTTGGCTAGGCTTAAAATGGCCCACAGGACAGTTAGCCTAGTACTAATCTATAAATTGATATTAGCTCACTGAACTCCATTCTGTGCAACTATCCTCAGGGACCGTGCCTCTGTACATGCATGCAGGTAGCACATGCTCACTGTGTCATGTTCCATGGGTGCAAATCCTAGTGCAACTGCTAGGAGTCACCTAAATGGGGAACTAGCCCCACCATCCTCCCCCAGGATGGGTGAGGCAACAGCACTCACTCACTCTCATCCTCCCCTGCCAGCTCCTACAAATTTCTGTGCAGCTAGTCAAGTAAATATATATCTTGAAAAATTAAACACCATTGTCACATGTAAATCATTACATTTTACTAGTTCAACCTGGTGAAACAAATCATCACACTTGGTGAAATATATCTTAGCACTCAGTACTTCTGATCTGAACTGGTACAGTTTTATGGGGTCATGACACAGATAGGGTTGACCTTTTGCAGGTAAATACCAAAAATACCCAGAATGAGATGGTGTTATGAAAACAATGTCCACTTTACTGGAGGAAGTGAAAAGCTACAACTTGTTACTCCGTGGGCTAATCAAAGCAAATAAAAATATAATTCAGCAAACACCAACGAAAGTAGTCCCAGTAGTAAAATTTCATAATGCAGTGAGCCTTTTAATCCCACTAAATCAGCAGAGACTTTATCAGAATAAAATCAAATACTGATTTGCTGCTTAAATAGCATTGTTAAATAATTACATAATATTCTTGAACCAAACAAAATGCATAAATATTGAATAATTAATTCAGCACTTGTTTAATCAGTGTACTAAATAGTGGAGTGCATAAAAGTTAATTTTAGCTAATGGGATTCCATTTTAAAACAGTGTGCTAAAACTATTTTTGACTAAAGGGCCTCAGTTTTAAAGAGTATGCAAAATACAGTATGTTAAAATCTATCAGTTTTTATCTAATGGGTCTCAGTTTTACTACTACTTTAATGATGCTATCTTCATTTAAACCTGGATAATTATCTGCTTCTATATGTAGTTGTTATTCCATTTCTATTTTGTTGAACAGTGCTTCAAAATTTCACCCTATATTATCCAAAGTCACATGTTTTAGTACAAACCAGTTAAATTTCCTGAAATAATAACATTGTAATGAATGCCTTACCAAAGCATTTTTCACATTGTCTTTTTCCATGAAAGGACACGTTCATTAATTTGTTGTGACAGTTTATGAGACATCATACCTATACAGAATACTCCACAACTACCATATGTAGCCAGGTATGAACTTATGGACCTAAGTAGTCCACATTTGCTGAATTGAAGGCATATATATATATATATATATATATAGGTTTGGTCCCTATAACATAATAAAAATGTATTATAAAATATTGGAACCTTTATTGATGTGCTTACACTATGATTCCTTTAATCTTATGACTAATATTACTTATCATTCTAGAAACTCCTTCAAGACTCATCTCAATTTCATGTGTTTCTTATAAGTAAAAAGTGAGTTTGTTACCACCTGAAAAATGCCTGCATTGTCTTTCACATTCTTGCAATTATATCCAATAACTTGTCAAGTTTTCATTTCAAAAGAAATAGAATTGTTGATCAATAGTTATACAATAGTCTACTTGTATTCTGAATTTATGCCAACGCTTGAGGGCTGGAACTTGTTCAGGTTATATATGTTTAAATTGTAAATGCATGAATTTTCTACTTTTAGACATCCAGCAATAGACAAACATTGTAGATTTTCTGTATTTGCAGAATGTGATAGTTGTAAATGAATCTATATGTGTCTGTACACTGCATGTATACTCTTTTGCATAAGCAAGTTGAACAGAAATAGAAGGAAAGACGTTTAAATTTCATCTATCACATGTAGGCTTGATATTAATGCATTAACAAGACATTAATGAAACAGATCAGGAACATACTTATAAGTTTATGGTAGATGAATTGGTTCACATGATCAAGTGGGCTGGAAATATTGTAGACCCAGACATTTGTGAATATAGATGGCTCACATGCTTAAAGGATGAAAAATTACCAGGTCTTATAGGAAGTTACTCACTGAAGCTAGTCCTTTTGAAAAATCCATTGAAATATGAACTATTTGTTTTGTCTTAAAATTTTATCAATATCTTTTAACTCATCCGAGCCTAAAATGCCTTATTTGTATACTTCCAGTTCACACCCATACCTTCTTATGGTTCCCAGAACGTTTTTAGGTCTGGCTTCTTTAACCTACATTTTAAGGTGTATACTGTCAAACACCAATGTGGGAGACAGGACAAGTCACTCAAATATTGGTATATATCACACTGTACTACAAATATTGCTAGCTGTTTGTTAATAATTGATATTTCCATATGTACTTAATACTTCAGAAATCAGGTGATTTATAAACTGTTGAATGGCATTAGGTGAAATCTTAGATGTTGTTGAAAAAATGTGTTTAATATTTGCGCTGTAAGATGCATATCTTGAGACATATCTAATATTATTTCTATTACTGATTATACAATTACACATATCCCCTGGATTCTCAAAAGCTTGCATGGAGTGCAAGATTGGTGCAGGAACACATGCAGGCAATAAGTCTGCCGTGCAATCCAGGAACAGCCTACAGGGGCGTGCACAAGTGCTCCTGCACTAAAATTGCACGGACTAAGCCCTGGTATGCAAATCACCCCATTTTCAGGTGAAATCCATGCAAATGAGGTGATTTTGCAATCCAGGAAGCTTGCAACAGTCTGTGCAAGACTAATGCTATCTGCAGAAATGTACTCGGTTAGTATCCGAGTACATTTCTGCAAAATCCAAAATGGAGCTATGACAGCTCCAAATAAAGGCTGTATATCATTGATGAAGCATACCAATGGCCAAGTATAAGTCCATTGCCATTGGAAACAATACAAAAAATAAAAAAAATCAACTTTTATTTTTTTTTTTAGCTGATCTCGGCTGTTTAAGCATAGGGCAGCAGCGTGCAAATGAAATTGGGGGGAGAAAATAAGAAAATAAGCCTAAAATAAGCATTCTAACTAAAATCAGTATTATGCCATGCAAGTCAATGGCAGGCAGAAGACAACCTGGCCAGTGAGTAGTGGTTTCTAAGGGGGGAGGCTCAGTGTGACACATGTAACTATGCATTAGCAGGCAATCCTATGCAAATGAGGGGAAGGATAGTGAATCCCAGTTTTCCCCAGCATGTGAGTCAGGTTTCAACAGTGTATGAGTATGAATAACTGGGTGCAAGCCTACGAGGTAGGTGACATCATGGGGGTGTGTGTGTCAGGCATACTGTAAGTGGATTGGAGCCCTGTGGCCCGGGTTTGCTTCTAGCTTAGCACAGCTAAGCTAGGGGGTGTGTCTAAACCTGCCTAGCACTCTTTACAAAGTGTAAGTGGGTGTGCGTGCTGCACACCTGGTTTTACAGGAAGAAAAAATAAGTTAAACCAGGAAATAGCATCAGTGTGCACACATAAGCACTCTGTTTGCACGGCGCACACACAGGCTTAAACAGGGAAGCAATGGGAAGGGAAACCAGCAGTAGGAAGGTATTCAAGGAGAACTAACATAGCTGGCAAGCGAAATGTATCAGAATCAGCCAGTTACACAGGTGGCAGACCAGCCCAGCCCAGAACACTACTATAAACTAAGCAAACACCTTTCTCTCTGGATTTCCCCACACTCTACACCACCGGTGTATACAAGTGGGGAAATTTTAACAAACAAACCTACAAAATGAGAAGGGCTGCAGCAGGCAACATAGAACAACATTTGGAAGAGGTGTGGTGAGGATGTGAATGCTGCCGAACAACCCACAGTGAGGAGATGGAGAAGAGTGTACAGACCCAGGGTAACCTACCAAGGGCTACATGAGCTGGAGATACTGGAGCGCTATAGGGTGGACAGAGACCTCCTAGAGCAAATTGTTGAGCTGTGCCGGCCACACCTGACACACTAAACTGACTGAGGGGAACCCATCCCAGTGGATACCAAGGTTCCTCCCAAAGCACAACTGGGGATATCATGGGGATCTCACAGGCATCAGCATCCAGAGTATTCCACCATTTTCTGGATGCCATGTTAGCACATGCCAATGAGCACATATACTTCCTCAACATCTGTGAGGTGTTGACCAGCAATATGCATCTCTTCCACCAAATAGCAGAATGCCCTGGGGTAGTGGGTACTATAGACTGCATGCACATATGCATCAAAAGCACCACCTGGTGAGCAGAGTAGGGCCTACATCAACCGCAGGGGAATCCCCTCCAACTGCCAGGTCATTTGTGATGTCCTGGGCATTATAATGAATGGATGTGCTGGCTGCCCTGGATCTATGATGATTCCCACATATGGCATCTGACGCAGCTGTACCACAGATTTGCCAATGGGGACATCCCCTACTGTCACATAGTAGGGGATGCTGGGTACACACTGGAGCCGTGGCTGATGACACCCATCAGAAATGCAGACACACCTGAACAACACCATAATGAGGCACACGCACTGGCCAGACATATAATAAAGTGTGTCTTTGGGATGCTCAGATCACGGTTTTGGTGCCTGGACACATCCAGTGGAGTCTTGCAGTATTCACCAGCTACATGTACCCAAATTGTTATGGTACATGCTATACTACACAATATGATCCTAGGGAAACAGCAGCAGCAGGAGCAGCATGGGGCAGGACCACACAGCCCCCCACCAATGCCAAGGTCTCCACAGGCACAGAGTGACCCAGAGGAGGAACAACCTGAGCCTGCTCCAGTAGGCAGAAGGAGGCATGCCCAGTATGCCCTGGCCTTGGCAAAGATGCAACACATAGCACATGCACTGACACAGTAGGGACTCAGGGAACTACACCTCTCTCTGACTCACACATACAGTAAAAGGGATACCAAATATGACACTACCTGTGCTCATCCATGTATATTGAGTGTACTATGTGCATCTGACATAGGCAGCCCTCCAGCACCATCCGCATGTCTGGCACACCCTCAAGGTAAGTCAGTCAACCTACCAATTGCCAAATGGAGTAGAATGTGATGTTACCTGTAGCTATGGTATGGATGTGAGCATGCAAGAGAATTGGGTGGCTGAATATTATGGCAGCAGACAGTAGACACCAATAGTGGCACCATGACATCTGTAACACATACTGGAGTCACCATAATAGCCAGTACTACACAGGGTGACAAAATCCACTGCAGGAAATCTGCTGAGCGACATGTGTGTTCATATGACCCACACATGCCAGTCAGGATGGTTCACACACCCAACAACAGTCTCAGCCAGCAGGGCAGGTGTAGACAAACCCAAACAGAGCCTGTACTATGGCCCCAGAATGATGGCTATGGTTAACCTCCCCCCAGGCCTGCTCAGACAAACCACAGCAGGGCAGGCAGTGGGATGTTAGTTCTGAAGGGTAGGATGTCAGACAATAATATGTAGAGCAACCAAAGCCACGATCTGTAGTACACTGGTATGCCTCTAGTCAGCATGATAGTTAGAAATACAGAATGAAATGGAGTACCTGATATACCAGCACAGTCATAGCAAATGTGTACAAGTTTCACTTGTTCCCCCCACATCCCAGTCAGGTGTGCCCCCAACCCTTTGTAGAAATGTAGAAATAGTCATGTGTGCCCCTCCCATCCTACATAGTAATGTAATAACAGTCTGGTGTGACCCCCACTCCTGTGTAGAAATGTAGAAACAGTCAGGTGTGCCCCCACTGCTATGCAGAAATGTAGTAACAGTCAAAGCCAAATGATCGATGGATACCCTGCAGAGACAGCATGCTACATGTCGGTGCACAGCACAAAGGTCAGCACTGCAGCACAAACTATTTATTTTTATTTTTTATTTTACATTTGTTGACCGGGATAGTCCGACTGGATACATGTCCATTTTCAGTGGAGGCCCGGGGAGAAAAGCTCCAAAGGAAGTAATACAGAGAAGGAAACATATACAACACTCTAAAGTTCATAGATAACAAACAGTCAAGTTAACACTCATAGCGTAGGTTATCTGAAATAGGATGCTTTACATCTGGACAGCTTATTATAACACAGTAGCATTGAATTGACTATTATTTACAAAAGCAATTGTTAATCTGATACAGGTGTACAAGTGTTACCATGTATTTAATCAGGCCTGGCACAGGGACAAAGCCACTGAGTCATGTACTCCCTGAGGTCTGTCTTAAATTTAGAAAGGGTAGTGTTTGTTGTGATGTCCAGGGGTAGTGAGTTCCAAGCTTTGCCTACCGAGTTGGCAAATGTGGAGTTCCTGGCTAAGTTGTTAGCTATAGTGGTTTGCACTACAATTCTATTGGATGATCCAAGTGATCTTTGGTTGGTGTGAGGTTTGATGATATATCTTAATGCATGGGTATTATCAGGTTGGTTAAGAACTTTGAAAGCTATAATAAGTTGGTTATACGGAATCTGTCTAGATAGCTCTAGCCAGCCTAGACTTTTTAGGTTTATAAAGTGATGTGTTCTGTAGGGCAGCCCAGAGGCAAATCTAGCTATGCTGTTATAGCAGGCTGAGAGTCTATTAAGTTCCATTTTGTTTAAGTTGGCAAGTATAGGAGAGGCATAGAAGAGGGTGGAGAGGAGGTGGGATCGGGCAATAGCAGTCCTAGCAGGCGGGGTAAGGAATGATTTTATTCTATACAGTGAGCCTAATTTTTTATTAATGGTTTTTATCACTTGATTTACATGGGCATCAAATTTAAGATTGTTGTCTACAATTACCCCAAGTAGTTTTGTGTGGACATCTGGGGCGATGATAGTGCCATTTTTAGAGGTAATGGAAAAGGATATCACCGGGGATTTATGTGTGGGAGAGAAAAATAGCAGTTTAGTTTTATTGGGGTTTAGAAGGAGACATTGGCCTGCAAGCCAACTTTCAACCAGGTTGAAAGTTAACTGAGTATTAGCCTGTAGCTCATCCTTGGTGGTACCAGTGCAGATAATCGTAGGGTCATCTGTATACTGAATGCAGTTGGCATTTGGGATGACAGTGTAGAGATCATTGATAAATATGGAGAACAGCAGTGGACCCAGGATAAACCCTTGGGGGACACCTAGGGTGTTAGAAAGAAGGTTAGATGGATTATTTTGCCATAGTACTGCTTGTTGTCTACTATGTAGATAGGACTGGAACCATTGAAGGGAGTGGTGACCTAGGAATATATTAGTCAGAGTGTGGATTAACAGCTGGTGGTTAACCATATCGAACGCTTTGGAAAGATCCAAGAATAGAGCTGCGGAGAGCTTGTTGTTGTTTCTGTTATGGTAAATATCATTAGTGAAGGAGAGGAGGGCTGTGATGGTACTATGATGTGGTCTAAAGAAATGCTGAGATTTATCCAGTAGATTGTTCTGGGTTAGGAAGTGCAGGAGTTGTTTGTGGGTGCATTTTTCCAGGATCTTAGCCAGTGGTGACAAGATGGCTATGGGCCTATAGTTTGATAGTACGGTAGAGCAACCACCTTTATGGAGAGGTATAACACAAGATATTTTCCATATGGAGGGGACTTTGGCTTCAGCTATGGACTGATTGATTAGAATGCTGATGGGGAATCCTATACTATCTGTGACTTTTTGTAAATATTCAGCAGGGAGAAAGTCAGCAGCTAGGGTGGTAGGTTTAATTTTTTTGATTAGATTGCAAATGAAAGAGGTAGAGATAGGTTGGAAGCTAAAGGAAGGCTGGGAATTGGGATTGATGTCCTGAGTGCTAGTAGGGTTCAAAGGTAATTGGCTGGCTAGGGCTTGGATGGTTTCCGTAAAGAAACTATTAAAGGTGTTTGCAACATTCTGTGGCAAACTATCAGTTGACGCTGATGGAGGTGGAGTGGTGGTTTGACCTGGGTGTAGTAATTTGTTTATACCTGCCCAGAATCTTTGAGGATTATTTTGGTTTCTATACTGGAGATTTATGTAATAGTTTCTTTTATCCAGTATTATTTGCCGAAATTTGATTTGATCTATAGGGATTTTTATGGCACGCCAGGTAGCTCAGGCTTTATTCCTGATTGTGATTTTTGATTTAGTATCTTTAGAGAGCCATGGGGCAACTTTAGTTTTAATCCTAGTGGAACAAGCAGGTGCATGAGAATCTAGGATGGAGAGAAATTTATTGTTAAAGTAGGCTACAGCATCATCAAGGGGCAGGTATTTTAGGCCAGACCAGTTGCATGATTTAAGTTCGTCCTGTAAAAATCTGATGGTGAGTTTTTTATTATTATGTATGGTTCTGTAGATGGGCTGATGAGAGTTGTGGGATTTGTGTTTGCAAATAAAAGTGATAAAGTGATCACTGAGGTCATCAGGGATGGTCCCTGATGAATACATTTGGGGGTGGCTACTGATAAGTATCTAATCTAGTATACTGTCTTTTTGGTTACGTTTGCCTAATCTGGTTGGGGTGGATATGACCTGTGTAAATCCACAAATTCTGTACAGATGGCCATACTGGGCATGCTCACACACACAGAGAAATTAAGGCAATGTCAGTCAACAACATACTGAAAGGTCATACTGGGCATGCTCACACACAGAGAAATGAAGGCTATGTCAGTCTACAACATACTGAAAGGTCATAATGGGCATGCTCTCACACTTAAACACATGAAAGACATGACTGCAAACACCAGTGGACCAGACATATCTGGCAGTTGCAGTTGTTAGTGCAAACACTTGTCAGTATGTACCACTCATGCCTTGCACACACAGTGGATAGGAATACAGACATATATGTCAGGACAACATACTATAATAAGCCAAAGATAGATGTACATAGATGTGTGGAAGAGGGTGACTGTGACAAGGAGCCATCCAGGCCTGTTCCACCCAGCACACAACCAAAGGGCCCCAAACACATGAGGTGCAGTTGTCACTCACTGCAGATACTAGCCACCAGTATCTGTCAGCATTACAGACTATGTGGTGCATGTGTCAGCTGTGCAACATGACTGTACAAGGAAGTAGTCATTTAGCAGCTGTATACACGTACCTGTGACATATGACCCCATGTGTGCCCGCATGTGGCGTGTCAACCGCTAGATGAATGGGTTATGGCCCATGCACACACCACCCTCCTCATAGCCCTACTATGACAAGCCTGCTGAGGTCATCCAATGTGAAATACACATTTGGAAGAGTTGTAGCTCAGTAATCTCCATGGCGCATCCCATAACTGTGTACTTCTGTAGTCTGATAAGTTAGTTAGGTAGGAATTCTAACCCCAGATTTGGCAACTGCAAGTGTGTGTGTGTGTCTGTCTGTCTCTGACTGTGTAGAGGGCAATGCTTTTTAGGGTACTCACACTCCTTACAATTCATATACTCAACTTTGGCAAGGCTGCTGATGTCACCCACCTAGAAATACACCTCTGGGAAGGTTGTAGCCTAGTAATCTCTGTAGTGCGTCCTGTAACTGCGTACTGCTATAGTGGGATAAAGTAAGTAGGTAGGAGTTCTAACCCCAGACTTGGCAACTGTTTGTGTGCGTGTCTAACTGCGTAGAGAGCAATGCTTTTTAGGGTACTCACACTCCTTACAATTCATATACTCATCTTTGGCAAGGCTGCTGTTGTCACCCACCTAGAAATACACTTCTGGGAAGGCTTTAGCCCAGTAATCTCTGTAGCATGTCCTGTAACTGCGTACTGCTGTTGTGTGATAAAGTAGTCAGATAGCAGTTCTAACCCCAGACTTGGCAACTGTGTGTTTTTGTGCATGTCTGACTGTGTAGAGAGCAATGCTTTTTGGGGTACTCACATACCTTACAATTCATATACTCAGCTTTGGCAAGGCTGCTGATGTCACCCACCTAGAAATACACCTCTCGGAAAATTGCAGCTCAGTAATTTCCATAGCATGTCTTGTAACTGCATACTGCTGTCGTATAATAATGTAGTTAGATAAGAGTTCTAACCCCAGACTTGGCAAGTTTGTGTGTGTTTCTGACTGAGTAGAGAGCAATGCTTTTTAGAGTACTTACACTCCTTACAATTCATATACTCAACTTTGGCAAGGCTGCTTATGTCAACCACCTAGAAATACACCTCTGGGAAGGTTTTAGTCTAGTAATCTCTGTAGCGTGTCCTGTAACTGCATGCTGTTGTAGTGTGATGTAGAACTGTGGTAGGGTTACATCCCCAACCATAGCAGTTCTGGATGTTTTGTGTGTGTTTCGATGTCTGTATATGGAGCAATGCATTATAGGCTAGTCACACTTACTACATTTCAAATGTCCTACTTTGGCAATCCTGCTGTCATTCACTGTGAAATACACCTTTGGGGAAGGCATTCCCTAGTAATCCCCATGGAGCGTCCTATAACAGCTCCATGCTGTAGTGTGATATAGACCTCTGTTATGGGTTCTATACCCACACATGTCGGTTGTGGATGTTTTGTGTGTGTCTCACTGTCTGTGTAGGGAGCAATGCAGTTTAGGTTAGTCACACATAGTACATTTCAAATGGCCTACTTTGGCAATCCTGCTGATGTCATTCATTGTGAACTACACCTTTGAGGAAGAAGTTCACTCGTTCTCCCCGTGGTGCATCCTATAACAGCTCTATGCTGTAGTGTGATATAGACCCCTGTTAGGGGTTCTATACCCACACATGTTGGTTGTGGATGTTTTGTGTGTGTTACTGTCTGTGTAGGGCGCAATGCATTTTAGGCTAGTAACACTCACTACAATTCGAATGTCCTACTTTAGCAATCCTGCTGATGCCGTTCAATGTGATATGCACCTTTGGGGAAGGAGTACTCCAGTAATCTTCATGGTGCATACTCTAACTGCATAGTGCTGTAGTGTAATAAACTAGTTAGGTAGGGGTTCTACTCCTAGACATGACAGGTGTGTGTGTGTGTTTGCAACATGTATCCTGCGTGGAGGTGGTTGTGAGTGTGTGACACCTGTGGCCAATGTAGAGTGGGTTTTGCATATTTCTTATATGGTGGCTGTACTATATATCACAATGTCCACTGTACAGGGATAACAGATGTGAAATAGCTGAGAGGCTTGGGTGCAAAGCCATACCCAGACATGTGACATCAAGGCCAGGCAATCACAGTTAGCAACCCCAGTATTACCCAGAGCACACTCTCAACTCATGTCTCATACACGCACACATGCCTAGGCAACAACCAATATGTGGGTAGTTCAGTGCATATTGGCCACTGATAGTAACTATGAGGTGATATCTGCGGGCTACATAGGGCATGGCACCCTGTCCATCTGTCCAATATGCACGTACATGCAGACAGTGCACCTTCCCCATGTTCCCCAATGGACACCTAAAGCACCTGTGGTGCCATCACATGTGACCCACAAAGGACATACCATGCCTGACAACATGCCCTGTATTGACAGATGCCACTGACACCAGGGAATGCCATTAGCATGCTATCAATTTAGTTGCAGGGTAAACCTGCTGCCCATTACCAGTTCCTGCCACAGGTGGCAAGACTGGTACACAGCTGTGTTCACAACATGGACCAGACACCCCAGGTACAGTTCCACATGTCACTGTACATGCATGTGGATGGTGTGCACATCCCAGACACTGTCCATGTCCATGTCATGGACTAAGGAACACATACATGGCAAGCGATGCACAGCATTGGCCACACACAATAGTCACCCAGGTGACTGGATAGTGGATACAATACCCACCTGTGTGGGCAAATGCAGACACTATAGCCTGAGCCACAATGCAGACCATCGTCATGTGGCCTGATGCCAAGGTATACCCATTGCCTAGCCTTGTACAGCCATCTGGCACAGTTGACCACCACACACCCGTGCAGACATGCACCCATGCATGTCAGTACTAGCACCCTGTGTGTTTGTGTGTGAGTTGTATGTTCACATCCACATACCCTACAACCCCCATGGGAATACTGAAGCATGCTGTCTGATGTCAGACACCTCCCCATACCCTTTGCCCATACAACCCCTGTATGACCCATGTGGTGCATGTGATACCCACACCGTGATGTGTTGTGGCAATCCCACTATTGATGAGTTGTAATCCTGGTCCTGCCAAGTGTGTCAATGTGTGTGCGTCCCTGTGAGAATGTGGCTGTGTTGATGCTGGCATCTGTTCATGTGAACAGGCACGTATACATCATCTACCGTATAGCTACCGTATCCCTGTTGCAGATGTTAATCACCATCACATATATGCTCTGAGGGCTCCACAACAGGTAACCCATGTGGTGCAGCCAATAACTGCATAGAACCGTGGTAGCACTACATAGTCGTCAGGGTTTTTGATACCATGGGCTGGTAGGTGTGTGACACAAACATGCTTGGGTTTTACTCTCCCACCACTCCCTGACTTGTCTTTGCCTCTGTCTGCCTCTCCCACTACCTCTCTGGTGGATGTGGAGACCTATACCTGCTTTGCTTGGCATCAGCATGTGTATTTTAAGTGATGCTCATGATCAGTTGATGGCCTCTGCATGAATTGCAGCCCTCCCCTAGCTGATTGCATGTGGAACAGCTGTGGTGACATTCCCATAGCCAATTTTATGGAAATACACTCCAATATCTAGGAACATCATGTTGGCATTGGCCCTTTTCATTCACTGTGAGCAGGAACTAGATCTATTGTTTGGCAAACAGCACCTCAGATGGATTGGGGAGTTACCTCTAACAACATACACTGTGGAAACAAGGTAACACACAGGAGGGGAATGTGCCTGACCTGACTACAGACTGTAAGTGCTGCTATACTGCATTTGGAGTACTGTTGGTTTAACAGTGTGTGTGTGGATATGACTGTCCTACATGACTCAATACCTGCCACGTCATTTCCATGTTTATGAGGAATTCCCATCTGCAGGATCATCTGCAGACAGGGCAGTGTGTTGTGCCTTTGGTTTCATGTATTACCAATGGACCATCTATCTGTGGACTGCAGAAGGTAGTGTGAGGATTGCAGTCTGTAGATGGTGAAAGTTGTGATGGTTACTGGCTTATTATCCCTCACAGGACATATGTTGCAACAAACCCTGTTACGACAATAAATGTATGAGAGAGAAAATGAACAATCAAGTCCAAGGAATTGCCAGGAGCCTTGCGTATATAATTCTCTTTATTTGAACAATATACCAAACAGTTCGTTGAGCGCTTTCATCTGACTACAGAGATTTCATCAGAACAGTGTTAGTTGACTAAAGCTGCCTTATATACCTTTCTACCCGCCCTAATTAATCAATTAACTAATTAAAATGCAAGTGTTAAAGAAACACAACTGAATTCTAAAAACTAAACAGTAAATGCTGCTCCATCCCTATATAAAAACATAGTTTTGGCTGTAACAATCTAATACCATACAAATTCCAGACAAAAATCAATACAATATATACAAAACACTATAAACACAACATTAAATAGATATAATACATTCCTATATGATATAAACCAAATATATATATCTATTAAAACACTATAAAATGCAATATATAATGCCCTTGTATATAAAAAAAAACACATCATGGTTATAATCATAAAATTTTTTTGTATTAAGTTTTTACCAGGGGTTTAGTAGGTATCACCTCGTTGAGTCCTGGAGGTGAGGCTGCATTCAGCCTTATCTGCCATTTTATCTCCTTTTCTCCTACAATTGCTTTTATGTTGCCACCCCTAGGGTTGGGAGATACAACCTCTAAAATTGCAAATTTAAACCCCTGACATGCAGGGCTGCTAAGAAGATGACGAGAGAGCATTGTTAGTATCCCTTTTTCTAATACAGTAAGTGTGGTCATAAATTCTGTCCCTCAATCGTCGGTCCGTCTTCCCGACGTAAAAACTACTGCATGAGCAGCACTTTGCCAGATATACCAGATGTTGAGACTGGCAATTACCATAGCTGAAAAAAATTTTGCTATGAATGCTATTACTCAAAAGTATTGTTGTTTCCTCCATAATATACCCACAGTAATTGCACTGACCACACTTTCTAGTGCCTTTCTTATTATATGCCCTACTCTTATAATTTTGTGTTTTAACCTCAATGATCTTTTTCAAATTCATGCCTGTCTTAGAAACGTAAGGACAGTTAGAAATTTTATCCTTTATCCCCTCGTCACTTATCAATATATTCCAGTTGTTTGAAATTATGTCCTTGACATCCTTCGTATAATCCCCTTGTTTTAAAATGCAAGCCCTGGTATAAGGTTTTTCACCCTGTATGGCATTTTCATTCGTGGTATTATTTTGGCTGGCAGACTTGGCGACCAGCCCAGTACCTAATAATGAGGGATATTTATTTCCCCATTCACTAGCCACATAATGTATAATGTCCTCAATCATACTATTGGGGTACCCCTTGTCCCTGAATAAATTACCTATAAATTGCAA
>NC_056726.1:1208638075-1208680575 GCF_019279795.1 Protopterus annectens
TACCACTAAGCCATGACAGATATACATAAATTGGATGTTATCACAAGCATATCACCAGCACAATCATTCAACAGTATAGGAAATGTAGTAATATCATACCACACAACCTCTTAATGCAAGAATTCTGGACAGAGTGTGCCAAAATGTGGGTACAAATAGGGATATATGTCAAATATTGTTCTCATACACTTAAAATGTTGCTAGTTAAACAGCTATATGTATCAAAACACATAGTTTAAAGGAGTTGAAGTCTGAAACACAAAGATGTTGTCAGTAGTTACTGACTTCAATCCTGAGATAACCCATGTCAATTGCCAAGAGAATGAGGTACAGGCGAAAATTATGAGTGAAACACGCATGGACATATGGACAAATATATATCTGTAAATGTAGACAGACAGCTATATATATATATATATATATATATATATATATATATATATATATGGGGGGTTTACATATATGATTATGTAGATATACAGATAGAAATGTGTATAGCATGTCCACATGGGAACAACATCCTAAACCACTCACTACAACATAACAGACCATATGCACTGTTAATGGGGGCGGGGGCACAAATGAGGGCTACCTGGTAATTACTGCTATGTTGCCCTCCTCCACAGCCCTAACAGATATGCTGTGCAATCCAATATCCAGCACATGCAGTTCCTGACTCCTGGACCCTCCACAACACAGCTACAATGCTTTAACAGTAAGCCAATTCACCCGTAAATTGTCAGGGCAGTATCTGTAACATATCAAGCAGACATGTCATTCTACCGTAGGGAATGTACAATGTGGAAGGAGTACACATTACAATGGTGCACATATGCATACACATCTATACAGTGACAAATATATTCAGGTATATATATATATATATATATATATATATATATATATATATATATATATATACACACACACACACACACACACACACACACACACACACACACACACACACATATGAGATATATGTAATGAGGGATGAGTACAGTGGGACAATTACCTCCTTTCCTCTGGATTAAAAGCCCTCAGTGATGAGGTGTGCCACATAGCCTGGTATTACAAGTGTGCTCTCTGGAGCGTTGAACCAGGTCCCATTTACTGCACAGATATCGATGTTCCCCATTTGTAGGTGTGCCTCAAGAGCATGCCTTTTTAGGTTTAGATGTCTAGCATTGAGTAGCCTTACCTTCAGTTTTGCATGCTTGTATCTGTTATGGTGGTGGTTTTGTCCTTTAAACCTTGCCTACATAAGGCACTATGGGGTGCCAAGAGCTGCAGCCAGTAACCTGAATCCCAGGGGCAACAGGTGCAGACCATTTCTGGTAAAGCATCGTGGTCAATCATGTCGTCCCAAGCAGACAGATTCTGGATCCTCTTTGAATGACATCAGAAGCTTCGCTACTTGTTGCAGCCATTGCTGTGTATATGTATATGTGTGAGTGTTCATACATATATATCTATATAGATATATATATATAAAATATATATATGTACATATATATATATATATATATATATATATATATCTCCATATAGGTATGTGGATATGTATACGTCCATATATGTATGTGGATATGGATATGTATATGTGTTCAGAACATGGAGTGTAGTCCTATCTCAGCACCAATAGTCCCAACCCCTTAGTGCAAGGGGGTGTCACGGATGTATTGCAGGTATACATGTAGACTGTTGCTACTGTCATGGGGGTGTCTTAACAGACATGTTGGGTGTGGGAGGTCACATCTGCTGTAGACATGTGTGCCATTGGTTATGGACAGACATCCTTGGGGCATCATAGTACAGTACCACTGCTAGCACAGTAGTGATCCTGTGGACTACAGCAGGGATATGACCAATATATGTGGACAGTCTGGCAGTCTATGGTCAGTCTAGAAGTGTACACATGTCCCCTTCATGAGAGACATGTGGACCACTCCTCCCAATGTGGATGTTACTATCCATGTACATGGGTATATCATGACAATACTAGAGTACATATGCCCACACAGTGTATGCATGCACACACGCCAGTCCGTCCTGACACATAATACCTGGTGGTGCTGAGTACACATGGTAACATACTACCCAGTAGATAGTGACATACATCTGTACAGTATACCACTGCTTTGTCAGAAATACACACCAGTTATTCTGGCCTGGCTGCAGTATGTCTTGCAAGTAACTGGACATAACAGCAGACTGGATAATTACAGTAGGCTGCTAGGCATGTCACAAAGCACTGGCCAAACCACAGGCTGACTGCCACAACACTGGAATACATACTGTATGGGAGAATACACATTTACCTGCGATTATAGTGGGCTCGACACACAGGTCACAACACAGCATAGCAGACACCTGTGAGAAAATGCATACCTACATCCAATGTCAACGCAGCCACAGGCACATATGATACACAAGCTTAACACTGGAGCAGCATGTAACATCAGCTAGAACAGGACAGAGAACAATGGCATCTACTACAGTCTGTACAGAGCACATGGTTTGTAAGCGCAATACACATGCAGTCGCAATACACATACAGTCATCAATTTTCCTAACTCAGGGGTCTGCAACCTGTGGCTCTGGAGCCACATGTGTCTCTTCAACCCTGCTGTAGTGGCTCCTTGCTGACTCTATAGTCAGCCACACTGCTGTCCCACTCACTAGGCTGAACAAGGAGAAAGTTACTGTTAGCTGCCTGTCGGGTGCTAGGATCCGTCATATAACACAAGCACTCAGGTCACTCCAGAACAAGTACACATATGACTCTGTCATTGTCCATGTTGGTGTGAATGACCTGAGCCGTACCTCGCTGGACTACATGAAAAGAGACATGGAGGAGCTCTCTGATCACGTAGCCCAGGCTGGTATGACCCTGACCCTAAGTGGTATCCTGCCCTCACCAGGAATGAGAATGATACCACGGTATAGAGACAAAATTATCAATTTCAACAACTGGCTAAACTTCTGGTGTCATTCAAAGGGGATCCAGTGTCTGTCAGCCAGGGATGACATGCTCGACAAGCCACGCTGCTTCACTAGAGATGGCTTGCACCTGTCACCCTTAGGCTTTTGAATACTGGCCAAGGCTCTTGCCACCCCCATAGTGCCTTTTGTAGGCAAGGCTCAAAAGACAAACCCACAGCAATAAATAGCACAAGTAACAAAAAACTGAGGGTAATTCTACTCAGTGCCAGAAGTCTAAACCTCAAAATGCACGCACTCGAGGCACTCCTCACAATGGAGAAAATCGATATATGTGCAGTAACAGAAACCTGGTTTAAGGCTCCAGAGAGCACCCCAGCACTACCAGGCTACAACTCATACCATACATTTCGGCCACAAAACCTGGGTGATTTCAATTACCCAAACATTAACTGGGAGAACTACTCAAGTACAAACTCCCTTGCCCAACATTTACTAGAATTTATAAACTCAAACACCTTGGATCAACTGGTCAACACCCCCACCAGAGGTGACAACATATTGGACCTGGTCATCATCAACATGGGCGACCGGTGTTCCACACCAAAGGTCAACCCCTCGCTGGTTAGATCTAACCATAAACTAATCACTCTGGATATTCACATTCCACCACCACCCTGGGTCAAAGAAACCACCATGAAAAACTTTTTAAAAGCAAACTTCACATTACTTAAGACTGAGGAGAGAAGTTTCAAAGCCCCCATGCTAAAGGATAACGCTGTGCAAGCTGCAAAATCCTTTACTAATGCACTCTATCGGCACTTAAAAGAATGCATGGATCGTGCTATCCCAAACAAAACCAAGACTCACTCCTCCAAGAAAAGGAAACCAGTCTGGTGGATCCCTGCCATAAACAAGCTATACAATAGAAGGAGGAAACTAATACAGAAAAGAGTAAAATCTCAAGAAGGGAAGACACCCCTGATCAGTATCAGCAAGAAATTACGTTCCCTCATAAAATAATCCAAGGCTAGCTTTGAAAGAAAAATTGCCATGGACTCCAAAGATAACCACAGGCATTCTTTAGCTATGTCAAGAATCTAAGTGGCAATTCTCCGATCTGCTTGGAGTTAGTGCAGAATGGCACAAAATTCACTGAACCGACCAATATCGCCAACATCCTGGCAGACAGGCTCAGTGCAAACATCACACCCCTCTCACCCCCAGAAGGGCCCATAACTATACCAGAAGAATGTAGTGCCCCTGATATCACAGACATTCAGGTTAAAACAGCCCTCTCCAAAGCCAAAAACACAGCATCAATGGGACCGTACGGTGTCCCAGGCTGCATCCTACATGAGCTCAAAGATGAACTAACCATTCACCTAAACACACTGTTTAAACTCAGCCTCTCTACAGGCTACATGCCCACAGAGTGGTGCACAGCAACGGTTATTCCACTTCACAAAGGTGGGGCCACAACGGACCCTGGAAACTATCACCCTATAAGCCTGACTAGCTTGGTCTGCAAAGCTATGGAGAGAATCATCATGGATCTCATTAACAGAGACATTGGAAACCGCCAAACACTGGACCCTACCCAGTTTGGCTTTAAGGGCAAATCATGCCTCCTAAACCTGGTGGACTTCTTTTGACAGTTACCAAGGCTATAGACAAGGGAAAGGTAGTCCACACAGCCTACCTAGACCTCGTAAAGGCCGTCAACACCATTCCCCACTCAGGTATTGCAGACAAGCTCAAAAGCCTGAACATAAACCCCTACATCACGAGATGGGTTGCCAACTGGCTCATGGACAGAACCCACATGGTAAGAGTTGCGGGAGCTAGGTCTGACTCTAAACCAGTTACAAGTGGAGTTCCCCAGGGCTCAGTCCTAGGACCCCTCCTGTTCAGCATATACTTCTCAGAGGTACAGGCAAGCAAGGGAGGACTATGGCTGACCAAGTTTGCAGACGACTGCAAACTAGGGGCTATAATTGTCTCACTGGCTGACACAGACATCCTCCAAAAGGTGTGCATTTCATTCTGTTTGTTTGATATCCTCCAAAAGAGACTGAGACAGATACCTGGTGTCAAAACCATGGCCTCAAGCTAAATGCCAAAAAGTGCATAGTCACCCCTTTGGAAAAAACAAAGCACCCACAAACTACCACATAGGTGGTAGCTCCCTAAATACGGAAGACGTAATAAAGGATCTGGGAACCCAAGTAGATAGTAACCTCTCCTTTGATAATCACATTGCCAAAGTGGTTAGAAAATCCTTCTATGTGGCCCACCTAATCACAAAAGGGTTTGCATCCAGATCAAAATAGGTCATTGGGCCCCCTCTATGCATCACTCATCAGACCCATCATAGAGTACAATGCCCCATTTGGGATGTACCTTACAAGACACCTGCAAGAACTGAAAAGACCACAGAAGTACCTCACCAAGGGGATCACTGGCCTCAAGCAGATGCCCTATGCAGCTTGACTGAAGAAACTCCAGCTGTACTCGGTTGCATACTGCCTACTCAGAGGTGATCTCTGCCTGACATACAAGGCCATGTCCAACCAAGAATTGATGGACATGCTCTACCTAAAGAAAACCATATCCCCTCGAGAAACATGCTCCTGGGATCTAAACCTCACCACAACAATAAATAGGATGTGCTGGAGGGATAGATTCCTGTCCCAGAGACTTCTCATGCTCTGGAACAAGATTCCAATCTACATTAGGCAGAGCTCCTCGCTAACCCTCTTCAAGAGAAACCTTGACGAGTGGATGGGAAGCAGAAAGTTTAGCCCAGGGATCACTTCAATGGTTCTGCTGAACAGAGGCGAAAGCCAACACATTCTGGCTAGGCTTATAAATGCCTTCAGGCAGACAGCCTAGTACCTACCTATGAACCTATGAACATAGACAGTAAACAGGGGAAATGCAGACAACAAAACCTGAATAGCACATGCAACTGAGATGTGAACTGTTGTTTTATTAGCAGACACAGCCACAGTTTGAATCCTGCCAGTGGTAGTAGTCTGCATACAGAAGTATACACCACAGCTGTACAGATACCCTAGACAATAAAGATTCCCAAGTATTGCACACTCTTTTATGGCAACAACAACCAAAGGAATAAGCGCTTTCAGCCAGCTTAACTGGCCTTCATCAGATTCATCTAAAGACTGTCAGCAATACATATATATGTATATATATATATATATATATATATATATATATATATATATATATATACGATACAGCCACAGTAAATAGGCTTGATTGCTATTAAGACAATTAAGTGCAATCAAGACAATTAAAAACTGTTTTAAACATATTTAAAAGTTAAAATGCTAAAAAAATGTTGTAAAAACCTTTTGTATTCTAAAAATGTATAAAAAATGTACGAGTTATACATTCTTAAATATAATCCACGCTAAAATTTCTGAAAACACCATACAACTTATTTTGGAAGAAAAGGACGTTATATGGCAAATTAAATTAAATGCATCCAACCCCCGTGGAATAAAGGATCCTGGCACCCGACAGGCAGCTAACAGTAACCTCTCCTTGTTCAGCCTAGTGAGTGGGACGTCAGTGTGCCTGACTACAGAGTTACCTATTACTAGTGTGTTGGGTATGTCATTTTGCCTTAAGGGCTGTGCGGCACATTGGTTTTGTGAAGTATGTGTTTCATGGTTTGTGTTAGGGGCTGGAGGTTGCTTGGATGTCTGCTTTGGAGGTCTCTGTTGCTTTTGCAGATTTTTATTTAGAGCCTCTGAGTATGTTTTCATGAATTTATGTGTGTTTTTTGCCGGTGCTGGTTTCATAGCTCTATGTGAGACTGGTTGTGTGACGCAAGTAATTCCCTTCTCCTCTTGACTGCCTCATCCAGTCTTGGGTTGAGAGAGCTTAGCCTCCAGTTTGGCTGTATAATTGCATCTCTCCATGTACTTGTGTTTGGTGGAAGGAGGAGAAGGTTGTCCGTGTACATAAGGCAATTGTAACATTGCCTCAGAATGCCCAGATTCACCAGTTGAACCAGAGAGTACACCTGAAACTTCCCTTTGAACATGCCTGGATAGGTACAGTGAACTATTTTACTGATTGGCTAGTAAGGTCGAATAGAGAGCCTTGTCCTTTTCTACAGTATAGGGGGGTCTAGTGCTAAGGTTTATTAGTGCTTGCTATGAGTTTTGAGCAAGTGCCGGGATAAGAAGTGAATGGTTTGAGTGCTTAAGTTGAAAGTTTGTCTTGTTCCCAAGGAAAAATTGAAGAGTAGACTTTGTGGAGTTGGAAATAGTTATACCCTAGATAACCGGCGCTGCTAGGCATGCAAAACTGCGCAAATGCGGGTTTTATAACAGGGAAATGAAAGAGATAGAAATTAGCCCAAAATGGCCAATAAACTACTAATTTCTGGGCTGAAACCACTCCTCCAGGGACAGATAGGCTGCTCAAAGCTCCCTCTCTCACAGTGAACAGAGAAACTTCCTTCTATCCAAGTAAGGTATGGGCAAACACAGAAACTTGTAACACAGCCTGTTTTTTTTTTTTTCAGAAAATAAAGCAGATACAATCAAAAAACACTTTAAATGCACAGAAATGGCTATCACCCTTTAGTGTGTAGCCTACAACAGTTAAACAGGTAATTTAAACACAAAAATGAATTTGTTAAAGTGCAGGCAGTAAAATAAGTACAATATGTAGCTGAAAACAAGCTTTTTAAATCACAGAAACTCTAGAAACTCTAGAAAATCGACATTTTAGGTGGAAATAGCTAATCCTATTCCTAGCATTTATAAGCATAACCTTTACTTTATTTGTGAGTGATATTTTCACATCAGAAATTTTGTTCCTGAGACTTTGCATAAAAAAGGCACTATGGGGGAGGCAAGTGCCTTAGCTAGTAACCAAAAGCCTAGAGGTGACAGGTGAAGATCATCTCTGGTAAAGCAGCGTGGTCTGTCAACCATGTCATCCCAAGCTGACTGGAACTGGATTCCCTTAGAATGAAATCAGAAACTAAGCTAATTGTTGAAGTCAATCCTTTTTTGTTTATATTGTAGTATCATCCTCGGTGCGGGTAGAGTGTTCTTCAAGGCTAGGGACATACTTGCCTGAGACACACATTCATAGAGCTCAATCATATCTGTCTTCATATAGTCCAGTGAGGTACATCTCAAGTCATTCACACTGACATGAACTATAACAGAGTCATAATGATACTTATTGAGTGACTTGAGTGCATGTGTGATCTGATGGACCATGGCACCTGATAGACAGCTGAATGTAACCTTCTCCTTGTCGAGCCTGGTGAGTGGAACATCTGTGTGTCTCACAATGGAGTCACCTATGACTAAAAAATTTGGTTTTGATGTGCTTTGACTTAGGGGTTTATTTGGTGAGACACTGGTGCTTGTGTATTTATTCATATTGAGTGCTGTAGGTGCTGTAATAGGTGCAGCATGTTTGTTTTTGGAAAGTCTCTGGTGTTTAGGTAAGTTTCTGGTGAGTACCTCCGCATATGATGGTTTATGTGTTGAGTGCATGGTTTGCGTAGGAGGTGTAGTATGTAAGCTGACAACCTGCTCAATGTTACTGTTCTGTGCGTGAGAGAGCAAGGATTCCAAATTGTTAGTGTAGCTGTATCTCTCACAAATTGTACTTGTGTAATTTAGGAGTAGAGGGCTGTCAGCGTACATGAGGCAGTTGCTACACTGCCTCAGGATGCCCCTGTCAATCATGCTGGTAGGAGAAATAGAGGGAAACAGACAACCCATAATGCTAGGTTAAATCCTGTTTTCATAGTGGGGAGAGAAAATGGAGGGGTGTGGTATCACTAATGGTGTGCGCTATAAAGGCTCTGTACTAAGAGGGTCTCTAAATGAGCCTATTGTAGATTTTGTGGTTTTGGGACTGTTTAAGGGGCAAAAGTGCAGCTGAGGTGCTCTCTGAGCAGCTAAGTGCAATTTAAGGTCTTCTTGGCTGGATCATGAGCAGCTACTAAGGGAAAATTGATCTAATGAAGTTTTTGAGTCTGAAACTGCCAATGGTTACCCCCATTGCACATTAGTGTGCAATGATGCATGGAGGTGCACTACATGTAAACAGACGAAAATAGCAGGAAGTGACTGGTTGCCTAACTCTGTGGAGCTGTGTTAAAACGTGCGCAAACCTGAGCAAACATGGGTCTTATGTAGCAACAGTGAGCAAGTGAATTAAACAATTTAACCAATGAAAAAGCTCAAAACTGAGCCCTGTGCCAGCATCCTTCAATCAGGTGAGTCCTAACTGCACTTTCCTGTCACAAGGGTGCAGGGAGGCCCTTTCCAACAAAACATAGCCTGGTTTAGTGCTCAATTTAACTAACAGTACCAGATTTAGCCGGTCGGAATCTAGTCTATGCTACAGCAGGCAAAAAGTGCAACAAATCAGCAAGAACACTTTTAAAAATCAGCACTATAACAAAAATACAGTTTAAAGTGCAAAATATAGGATACAATTGTACTTATGTTTGCAGAATGCAATATATTCCTTGGATTCCACAAATGAATACAGCAGAGCATTGGCTGGTCACCTAACTCTGTGGAGCTCTGTTAAAACAGTGAGCAACCTGAATTTAATAATCCTTGACTCTATGGGGGCCCCCAAAAAAGCTGTTGCTGGTTGGGGTATAATGAGGAGGAAATGTATCCATTTTCTGATTATGTTCTTTAACCTGAGCAGTGCTGTGATATGTGACTTTTAGGATAAAGCTGATAATAGCCTCTGTTTTCAACCCCACAAATTCTAAAACCAGCCCTGCTTAAGTGTATGTGTATAGAAAGCTGCTGTAGGTTATAGGGAGACAGGGATTGTGTGGTTATTACTTCTTTAATTTTCATCACAGTCAAACCTTAGAGGTGTGCGCACAAGGTCATTATAGCTTGTGTTTGAGCTGAAGACAGTGCGGTCATTGTTTCTTTTACTTTTCTCACAGACCTCAGAGGTGTACAAAGAAGGTTAATATAGCTTGTGCAGGGGCAGTGTGCTGTCTAGAAGCAACAAATTATTTATTTATTTATTTATTTTATTTATTTAACATTTGTTGACCGGGAATGTCTGACTAGGTTACACAGAGCCTGTTTTCAGCGGAGGCCCGGGGAGAAATGCTCCAGATGCATGTCTTTGGAATGTGGGAGGAAACCGGAGTACCCGGAGGAAACCCACGCGAACACAGGGAGAACATGCAAACTCCACACAGAAGGCACCCCAGCCGAGAATCGAACCGGAGAACCTCTTGCTGTGAGGCGACAACGTTAACCGCTGCACCACTGTGCCGCCCACGATTAGAATAAATTAGAATATATGACTGTAATCATTATTATTCTTTTCACTTTCCTCACAATCACACATCAGGCACATACACAGGTGGCTGCCCTTGAGGTTTAGGGATGAGGACTGAGGAGGCACGGTATGTACTGTATATGTATATATATATATATATATATATATATATATATATATATATATATGTGTGTGTGTGTGTGTGTGCGTATTTGTATATGTGTATGTGCATGTATATGTATCTCAGCAGTCACTTGAAATATATGACTAAAGTAGTTTGAACATCTGATTTCATCCCTGTTTAACACCAGAGGGAGGTACAGGCAGTGATTGTCTTTTATGGGTGGTTAGGGAGGCAGGCATTTTTACCAGATAAGCCCCTGGATTTGCTATTTATCCATGCAGGACTAGCTTAGTCCTGCACAGAGGGGGCCGTTTAGGAGCAGGACGGCAGCGTGTCATGCATAGTAATGAGGCCCGCTGCCTGAGCTCCTAGTCTTACACGGAGCATGTAAGAGTGCAAGGGGCATGTCTGAGAGCAGAGCTCTTAGAATATACACACTCCCGCAATGAAGATCAGCAGAAAGGGGTAAGAAATTAGTGAGACCTCTCCTAGGTGTCCACATATCCCCACCAACAGTCCCCCTTGTGTACAACAGCAAAAGTATACATAAATAAAATGAACAAACCCTTTTATTTTTTTTTAAACTCCAATTAAAGCTAACCATAGATGCACGGGTATGCCCAACGCTTAGCTATGGTTAATGCAGCTTAAATGGCTGAAGGGGATAACAAGGACGATATATGAAAATAAAGCAGTATAGCAATAGTGCTGTGGGTAGAGCATTCACCTGCTGAGCAGGCATTCCCGGTTCAAGTCCCACTGCAGCACATTCCATTTTCCATGGCAAAGCAGGTTATGACTCATATTTATGTAGCATAACCCACTAAATAACATATTTTTATGAACTGGAGTACTCCAGTAAATGCACATGTGAGGTGTCAGTGTCAGAATGAATAAAGCACTAACAAGAAAGTTTAAGCACCATTAAGCAGTAGTAAGCATATCTAAGCACTAGTAAGTGAGCTTAAGCTCGTTTGTGTGGTGGTAAGCAATGCCTACACTGGTTAAGCAATTCTGAAGCTAACTCACTGTAAGCAGAAATAACGACATGTTAACAGTGCTTATTGTCACACAAACCTGCGCAAACCTGCTTACAAATGCTCAAAAGTGCCTTAATCACTCTTTATCCAATGGCCCTTGTTCGGGCCATCAACAAAATAAACAGCCATGCAGGTCTCGAAGCCATGACCCTATACACCAGAGTCACAGTAGTTAACCACCAAGCCATCACAGAAGTACAGAAGAATGAGGTATCAGCAGACAAGTCTTCACCATAGTAAAACCAAACTGAACCTATGAAAGGAATCAGTATACAGACATATGTGCCTTAACTCACTACATAACATAAATATGTGAACCGGAGTACAGCAGTATGGCCAGAAGTCAGGTGTAATTGTAATAGAGAGTTGAAGTCCCCAATAAAGCACAAGGACCCCATACAGTGTACATACACATGAATCATGGATACAAGGCATGCATATAAGGTGTAATGAATAATAACTCAACGCCAAAAATGAATTATAATGCAAAGTCTAATGTATGCAATACTAAGCATTGCACAGGCCAACTTATGAGGTGTAAGCAATGTATAAGCCAGCTCACTCACTGTGCCCAGTGTTATACCCCTTTAAACAATGCCAACCCTAGGTAAGCAGGTTTGCCCATAGCCTAGCCTTTTCAAAACCGGCCAATCATGGGAAAGTGCTGGAAACCAGCCCTACTTAAACCCAAGAGGTGGGAATACAACTTGTAACTGGTTGTAGCTACCCCTTGCAGGCACAATGGCAATAAGAGGAGAAGGTGTGCACTTTCAGGTGCAGCGCTGGTGCATCCAGGAGCCCAGAGTCATGGCAGGACTCCTTGTCAAAGACCGTGATCAGAGACTGCTGCAGGGCCATTACCAGGGCTCCCAGTATAAGGCGGAGGCCTAGGACCTTCTCGCCCATGACCTCATCAGTGCCACTGGCATACCCCAAACTGGTGAGCAGGTCAGGCATCACTATGCCGACCTGAAGCGGCATAAGGGGGACATCTTGTAGGAGTGGATCCAAGAGGCTAGAGTGGCAGGGGATGTTCCAGTTGTGTGTAAGTATCACCCCAGTATGTGTGTAATAATTGCCATTTCAGGTATATCATGGATAGGTATGGCTAAATATTCCTCTTATGTCCCCCACAGCTGCAATGGAGTGGGCTGTGGACCAGGAGGACCACGTCAGTCGCCTGGCGAGGTTGTGATGTGAGGCAGGTCAGTAATACTCATGCATTTACTGTCATAGGAAATAAAACTAAAAGTAGTAGTACATTAATTGCCTGTATAAAACCTGTATTGTTCAACGTAAGTACTGCATACACTAGAGAATATGGCAGGAAGAGTCTCATATCATTTGTATGTTAATAAAAGTGTAATAGCCTGACAATAAAGGTCTAACTGCTGGACTGCATGTGTATACTTTGGTATCATATGGTAATGTAGCTTTGCAATCATGTAATAGTACTGTTGTATTAAGCACTGTTACCCACACTGTGCACCATAAATTGAATGTGTAGGAATGCCTATATATGACTGGTGTAATCCCCAGAGGCCATTTAGTACAACTGAGAGACACATAGACAGTCATCATCATTCTCTTTCGGCTTTTCCCATTAGGGGTCGCCACAGCGGATCATCTCTTTCCATTTCTTCCTATCCTGTGCATCTTGCTCTGTCACACCAACTGCCTGCATGTCCTCTCTCACCACGTCCATAAACCTTATCTTAGGCCTTCCTCTATTCCTCTTACCTGGCAGCTCCATCCTTAGCATCTTTTTCCCAATATACCCATCATCCCTCCTCAGCACATGTCCAAACCAACGCAATCTCGTCTCTCTTGCTTTGTCTCCAAACTGTCCAACATGAGCTGACCCTCTAATATACTGATTCCTAATCCTATCCATCCTAGTCACACCGATTGCAAATCTTAACATCTTTAACTCTGCCACATCCAGCTCTGACTCCTGCCTTTTTGTCAATGCCACTGTCTCCAACCCATATAACATAGCTGGTCTCACTACCCTCTTGTAGACCTTCCCTTTCACTCTTACTGGTACCTGTCTGTCACAAATCACTCCTGACACTCTTCTCCACCCATTCCACCCTGCCTGTACTCTCTTCATCTCTCTTCCACATTCACCATTACTCTGAACTGTTGATCCCAAGTACTTAAACTCGTCCACCTTTACCAACTCTACTCCCTGCATCCTCACCATTCCTCTACCCTCCCTCTCATTTACACACATATATTCTGTCTTAGCTCTGCTGACCCTCATTCCTCTGCTCTCTAGAGCATATCTCCACCTCTCCAGAGTCTCCTCAACCTGATTCCTACTCTCATTACAGATCACAATGTCATCTGCAAACATCATAGTCCACGGGGCCTGCTGTCTGATCTCATCTGTCAACCTGTCCATCACCACTGCAAATAAGAAAGGACTCAGAGCTGATCCTTGATGTAATCCCACCTCCACCTTAAATGGATCTGTCACTCCCACTGCAGTCCTCACCACTGTCACACTACCCTCGTACATATCCTGTACCACTCTTACGTACTTCTCTGCCACTCCCGACTTCTTCATACAATACCACAACTCTTCTCTAGGCACCCTGTCATATGCTTTCTCCAAGTCTACAAAGACACAATGCAACTCCTTCTGAACTTCTCTGTATTTCTCCAACAACACTCTCAGAGCAAACATTGCATCTGTAGTGCTCTTTCCTGGCATGAAACCATACTGCTGATCACTAATCATCACCTCCCTTCTTAACCTTGCTTCCACTACTCTTTCCCATAACTTCAAGCTGTGACTAATCAGTTTTATCCCTCTGTAGTTACTGCAGCTCTGCACATCACCCTTATTCTTAAAGATAGGTACCAAAACACTTTTTCTCCACTCCTCAGGCATCCTCTGACTTTCCAAAATTTCATTAAACAATCTAGTTAGAAATTCCACTGCCATTTCTCCTAAGCACCTCCATGCTTCCATTGGTATGTCATCTGGGCCAACAGCCTTTCCATTCTTCATCCTCTTCATAGCTGCCCTTACTTCCTCCTTGCTAATCTGTTTCACTTCCTGATTCACTATCCCCACATCATCCAACCTTCTCTCTCTCTCATTCTCTTCATTCATCAGCCTCTCAAAATACTCTTTCCATCTACTCAACACACTCTCCTCTCTTGTGAGTACCTTTCCCTCACTATCCTTTATCACCCTTACATGCTGCACATCTTTCCCAGCTCTGTCCCTCTGTCTAGCCAGTCAGTACAGGTCCTTTTCTCCCGCTTTAGTTTCCAGTCTATCATACAACTGTCCATATGCCTTATCCTTAGCTTTTGCCACCTCTCTCTTTGCCATGCACCTCATCTCCTTATACTCATGTCTACTTTCTTCATCTCTTTGACAATCCCACTTCTTCTTCGCCAACCTCTTCATCTGTATACTCTCCTGTACTTCCTCATTCCACCACCAGGTCTCCTTGTCCTCCTTCCTCTGTCCAGATGTCACACCAAGCACCTTTCTAGCAGTCACCCTTACTAGTTCTGCTGTAGTTACCCAGCTATTCGGTAACTCTCCACTGCCTCCCAGTGCCTGTCTTAACTCTTCCCTAAACTCCACTTCACAATCACCCTTTTTTAACTTCCACCATTTAATCCTTGGCACAGCTTTCACACTCCTCCTCCTCTTCTTGATCACCAACGTCATTCTACATACCACCATTCTATGCTGCTTAACTACACTTTCCCCAGCCACCACCTTACAGTCTCCAATCTCCTTCAGACTGGCCCTCCTACATAGTATATAATCAACCTGTGAGCATCTTCCTCCACTCTTGTACGTCACCCTATGCTCCACCCTCTTCTTAAAATACGTATTCACCACAGCCATGTCCATCCTTTTCGCAAAATCCACAATCATCTGACCTTCTGCATTCCTCTCCTTAACATAGACAGTAAACAGGGAAAATGAAGACAACAAAACCTGAATAGCACATGCAACTGAGATGTGAACTGTTGTTTTTTTAGCACACACAGCCATGGTTCGAATCTTGCCAGTGGTAGTAGTCTGCATACAGAATCATACCCCACAACCGTACTGATTTGTCCAGAATATCTATTAAAGTGGCGAATATCTGTTGCCTATCAACCTGTCCCCCTGGGAAATCAGTGGGATGATCCTAGACATATAGGCAGCAAACAGAAAATACAACTGATTGACACATATCTATGAGAACAAAACTGGCACACTAGCAACTCCCCAATACCTTATGAGACTAAGAAGCCACGTATGTCCCATTTACACCCCAACTTGTCAAGCTGTGGTCAGAGTGTGTACAATAACAGAGTGAGATGTATGTGCATAATAGTAATGTGGAATCTGGTACTGTGTGTGGGAATATTAAGGTAGTGCTAATAAACATTTTTCCCACAGGTCTGTCAGATACCAACACTGTGCCCAGAAATACAAGAATGATACCCAGTACTGGTATTGTTCACATTGGTATTGTATGGCATTGTGACTGATGCAGTTGCTCTGAATAATGAGGTATTACACATCACTGTTGCTCACACTGTCCTACAACATATAACTGTCTAGGAAATCTGTATAAGAATGTTGTAATACAAGGTCAGAATGCAAACGCACAGGGGATTAATAAGACAGAAAGCAGATAGGAGACATACAGCAATATCTATATAGCAGACACAACTGTGATGGGCAGTTTTTAAGTTGTAGCAGACATAGCCATGGTCTGAATCCTGGGAGTGGAAGTAGGCTGCATACAGAATCAAACCCCACAACTGTACAGATGAGGCCAGAATGTCCAGTATATGGACCCTTATCTGCTGCCTGTCCCCCTGTCCCCCTTGTAATTCTGTGGGATGATCCCAGATGTTTAGCCAGCAAACAGGGAATGCACATGATTGTAAAACTTCTATGAGAACACACCTGTCACTGTAGCAACCCCTGAAACTGTTAGGAGAGTAATATTTCAAGTATGTCCTATCTATACTCCCATGTTGTCAAGCTGTGACCAGAGTGTGCCCAGTAACAAAGTGAGATGCATGTGCATAATACTAATGTGTGATCCGGAAGTTTGTGTGGCAACAGTCAGGTAGTGCTAACAAACATTGCTCACACAGGTACAGCGGATATGAACTCTGTGCTGAGAAATAAAGACCATTATAACCTGTACTGGTACTGTTCACTCTCGCATTGTAGGGAATTGTGAGTGTTGCAGTTTCTCTGAATAATAAAGTATCACTGATTACTGTCACCCACAATGTCCTACATAATATAACTGTGTAGGAAAGTATGTATATGTGTGTGTCAGATCACTAAAGGTGCAAGAGGGCAATATTCTAGATATGTCCCGGCACATCAGCATGTGGTCAACACATGGCCAGAGTCTGTGCAAGAACAGTTGGATAGCTATGTGCACAACATCAACCTGCAATCTGGGAATACGTGTAGAAGCAGTTAGTGTTAACAAACATTCCCTCCACAGGTATACCAGGTAAGAGGTGTACACTGCAGGTAAAACCAGTTCATGTCTAACTATGATGACATCCATATCACTGTCCAAACTAAGGGTATAGGGTAATGTAGTAAGACTTGTAAGGTACAGATAACAGCACTGACTAGGAAAGTAATGTGGACTACAGGAATATACTAGTTGTTAATTGACATCTTCCTCTCCCCTCAGTCATATCTCCAATAATCAACATACCCACCCCAACTGATATGTAATGACACCTATGTTCTGATAATGTCTACTTGTTTGATAAAAATTTTAATTGTTCCCATGCATGTGCTATATTAAATTATTCCAACATTGGTGGCATGATGCCATCAATGCACCTGCATGCTGTTCTTATTACCACTGTGGTCCCATATATGCATGTGTTCTGTTTGCTATGCAACTGTTCCGTATCTGGTGTCTGGGATAATGGAAATATCTATGCATGCTGTTAGACCTAACCCTGGAATGTGTTGACTATTACTTACCCACATATGATGATGGCATCTAAACACTATAGCATGCTTGGGAAGGCCAGTCCGAGCGGACCCACCTGTCCCACCTCAGCTGGCCATGGCACCAGGCACCAGCATGTCTGGGGCACAACCCGGAACCTCCCTGTCCATTGGTCCTGCACCACCTTCGGGTGGAACTGCCTCAGGGGATGGGGCTCGCCCCCCCCCTGAGAGCGGGTGTGGACAGGCACCTGTCACCCATCGCCAGGTTGGGATCATGGTGCATAGAGAGATCAACCAGCAGCTTGGTGATCTTCTACTCCAGCTTGAGGGCCGCGTATCACAACTAGAGTGTTAGTCTGGCAGTGCAACACATCTCCCAGCACATCAACCATTGGGGCTGTGAAGGTGCAGTGGTGACTGCCCATGGGTGGGGACCTCAGTCCCACTGTTTCCACTAGGGGGCTTGTAGGCTTCTGATTTCACCCCTCCCCACCAAGGTGTTTATGCCCCTGTATGTGTCTTGTTTGTCTTGTCTGTTAACCTAACCAACCTATCTCTCCAAATATACCTACTACCCCTCCTCAACACCCCACTCTCACCTGAAAAAAAAGGGCAATCTGTTCCCACAAAAAAATCTCGCCCCATACATAGCTGTCTATTTTTTACAAGTGTCCACTGGACACATGTAATCTGGTCTAATTGGCATCACAATTTACTACTGTCCTCACCCCCTCCCAGGGGTTTGAGTGTCTAAATCTACCTTCAAAGTCAGTGTATATGCACAGCTGTTGCTGTAAAAGAAATGGGCAGCTATGGATCTTTCCTACACCCTTCCTGCACATCCCTGGCTAGTTTCCCTACTGTCTTTCCCTCTTTGTGCCCCTTTTTTTTCACCTCTTTCCTATCAATCCCTTTTTCTTTTCTTTTAAAGAAAGTAGCAAGAGGTAAGCGGGAGTCAGCACTTTTAAGCAGCAGTAAGCAGGTTTAAGCCTGTTTGCACAGAGGTAAGCAATGCCTACACTGGTTAAGTAATTTAGAAGCTAACTGAGTATAAGAACTTATAACCGGAAGTTAGCAGTGCTTACCTCAGCGCAAACCTGAGTAAACCCGCTTACAACTGCTCAAAAGTGCCTTAATCACTCTGTATCCAATGGCCCTTGTTCTGCCCAGCAACAAAATAAACAGCCTCTGCAAGGCTCGAACCCAGGACCCTGCACACCATAAACAAAGTGATTTACCACTAAGCCATTTCATGCGTACATAACCCTGATGTATTCACAAACATATCATCCAGCCCAGTCATTCAACAGTACAGAAAATGTATTCCAACATGTAGATGTATATGTGTGTGTGTGTGTGTGTGTGTGTGTGTGTGTGTGTGTGTGTGTGTAAATATATTAATATCTAAACAGATACAACATATCTATATATCTATATATATCTATATATATATAAATATATATATATATATATATATATATATATATATATATATATATATATATGGATCTAGGTTGATCGAATGATCAAACGTCCAAATCCATAACCACCGAATACATTTTAACGAAAGCGCTTTTATCGAAAAAGCACTTTTGTTAAAGCGTGTTTCTAAAAAAAAAAAAAAAAAAAACCACTACATTAACGTTTTTGCAGGGGAGCTGTGCCCCCCACACCCCCCCTACTTTAATATTTTTCCTCCAAGACCGCACTACAGTGGGGAAAAGGTAATTTTCCCTTATCTGCACCGTAGTACTGCCTTGGCAACAGGCATACTTATGCAAAAGTGCTTCTTCGGTGAAAAGCACTTTTGCATAAGTATGCTCGGCAGTTTGGGTTTCGCACTTTTGATCATTCAATCAAAAGTCCTAGACCTATATATATATATATATATATATATATATATATATATATATATATATATGGGTCTACTTCTTTTGACCTAACTTTCATTTGCCTGACACTCATTTGCCTGAGACCAAATAACTGAAATTTCATTTGCTTGACACTTCATTTGCCTGACACTTCATTTGACCGACAAGTATTATTAGCAAGAAAATGGAATATGCCCCCTTCCCCACTGCAGTGTGACCTTGGAGTTAGAATATATAGTTAGGGGGGGTGGGGTGGGTGAAGCCCCCCACTTACTTTTCTGTTACTAAGCAATATTACATCAAAAGTTAACAATATCATATGAAATGAAGTGGGGGGCTTCACCCCCCACACCCCCCGTTGTAGGAGGCTGTGCCTCCCACACCCCCCCTAACTATATATTCTAACTCCAGGTTGCACTACAGTGGGGAAGGGGCATATTCCATTTTCTTGCTAATAATACTTGTCGGTCAAATGAAGTGTCAGGCAAATGAAGTGTCAGGCAAATGAAATTTCAGTCAAATGGGGTCAGGCAAATGAGTGTCAGGCAAATGAAAGTTAGGTCAAAAGAAGTAGACCCATATATCTATATCTATATATATATATATATATATATATATATATATATATATATAGATATATATATATGTATATATATATCAATATATACGTATATATAAATATATATGAACATATATACATGCAAATGCCTATAGCTATAGATATATATGTCTACATCTATATGTCTAAATATATAAAGCAAGTTATATATCTGTAAGCAGATATATATATCTATGTAGGTATATACGGGCATAGTTATATATATGTAAGCAGATATATATATATATATATATATCGAACCAAAGAACCTCTTGCTATGAGACGACAGCATTAACCGCTGCACCACTGCGCCGCCCAATTATATATATATATATATATATATATATATATATATATATATATATATATATATATACTCCAAAGATCTTAATGGGGCAATGTCTCCTCTGGTAGTGGGCCCTTCTTGAAGTCAGTCTTTTAATATACGAGTGCTGCACACGAGTAATCCAAACAAGTCTGAGGACATCACATTCAGTACAGATTCATACATGGGTCTGCTTGGGGTCTACTGAGCAGGCACCGGTGCCATCAGGTCAATATCTGTCCAGCTTCTGGCCATCCATACTCCTGCTGCAAAAAGACCTAGGTTTAGAATCAAGTTCCTTCTGAAATCATTCCTATCAGTAGCAAATCTATAAGCTGTACGACTCCACTCCATGAACCCTTGTGAGCGGCCAACTCTTTTTCCAGATGGAGCCATATCTTCACCTTTAAACCATGTATGCATAACATGGCATGCACAAATGTGGTGCATGTGCACAATGTAAGTTTATCAAGGTTGGAACACAATTCACCATCAACAATAAGACATATAAGGTTAATAATTATTTTAACTGTGAGTCCAAATCAGTGGTATATGCCGCCCTCTGTAACCAATGTGATGCTTTTTACATTGGTAAGACGGAGCGTAGATTTAGAACTAGGATCTACGAACACATGTATGCTGTTAGTAGGCATGATGTAAATAACGCCTTAGCTAAGCATACTATAGAGTGCACAGGCCACACTTTTAGTTTCGTCATAGTGCAACAAAGGATTCCCGAAATTAGAGGGGGTCCCTGGCAAATCAAATTGGAGATCGACGAACTAATGTGGCAAATTCAAACTAGGGCACACCTCATACCAGGAATAAACGATAACCTTTCTATTAAATGTGTGCTCAAGTGGTTATCACATAATAGATGACACGATTATTCGAGTTATACACACACATATATACCTTGGGTTTAATGCATGAAATGTTTAGCCATTAACATCTGGCATAAGGCACAAATATTTTTAAGAGAATCCGGCCTTATCTAGAACTATTTGAAGGATAATATTGGTTTTATCATTAGCTCATTTTTAAAGTAATTTTTTACTTGTTTGTTTATTTAACAAATTGTAAATAATGTACACACATTTTTAAACAGAGTATATGTGAAACTTTTAAAGTTTCAAGTTTCAGTATTATTTTTAATACTTGATTTAAATAATTCATTTTCCATTTTATACATGTAACTCTGCTTTAACGTTACCGTGGTAACAGTTAACTATGGAATGCATTTTGCTTTGATTGGTACAAATAATTGTTTAATACTATTTAAGGTTCTGATACACACTATTACGCTGTTTGTCTGATGAAGGCTGGAGATTGCTCTGGCCGAAAGCGCTTACGTTTTATTTGGATTTAATAAAACCATTCATCTATTTTAAGCTATCTCTCATTGTGGTCCTGCTCGTCATTTTGGGTTTCTCGTGGATTTTACCAGTTAATTTGTATCTACAGTGAGTGACATCTGAACCTTATGTGGTTGGGGTGCTTTGTCTGTGTGCTGGGTGGGACAGGTCTGGATGGCTCTTTGTCAGAGTCACCCTCTTCCACACATCTATGTATGTCTACCTTTGACTTATTATAGTGTGTTGTCCTTAGATATATGTCTGTATTCCTATCGACTGTGTGTGCAAAGCATGAGTGGTGCATACTGCGGAGTGTCTGCATTAAGATCTGCAACTGCCAGATATGTCTGGTCCACTGGTGTTTGCAGACATGGCCTTCATTTGTTAAAGTGTGTGAGCATGCCCAGTATGACCTTTCAGTATTTTGTTGACTGACACTGCCTACATTTCTTACATTTCTCTGTGTGTGAGCATGCCCAGTATGGCCATCTGTACTGAATGTGTGGATCAAGTCCAGGTAGTTTGTACTGCAGTGCAGACCTGTGTGTTGTACACTTACAGGTAGCATACTGTTACTGCAGGGTATCCGTCGATCATTTGTCAATATGGGTTTTAAACTGTCCAGGGGGTAGTGTGTACTGTAGGTGATTGTGTCTGCGCTGCTTCAGCTGCATGGTACTGCTGTTAGCAGAGATATTCAGACATGCACTGTTATACACAGTGATGTTTTCTGCCCTCATGTACTGTCAAGTGGACATTCTTGTGGGGACAAGGGTTACTGCAGCTATGTCCGGTATTGTGGGCAGACACCTACGTATTCATGGTAAGTTATGCCATTCTGGAGGGGAAGCTGCAGACACTTGGTGCTGGGTTTGTGTATCCGGTTCAGCACCTTGGTACAGTACTGGCAGAGGATCCCATACTTGTATGCCCATCGGCATGACAGTATAGGCTTATCTTGCTGTGGCAATGCCTCACAGCTGTACAGATTCGCACAAGTCAGCCAGGGACAGGGGCCATTGGTCAGGACATATACCCTATTGTGGTGTACGGGCAGGTGTGTAGCCACCCATGTATGTGTTTGCAGCCAGGGATAGTGTGTGCACACAGCTTGGTGTCAGACCCTGCACATTCCATGCTGCCCATGCTCCCACCCCCCCATTATTCTAACCTCTTCCGTGCATTATGCATACATTCTCTGATACTTTCCCTAAAGGTATCTCCCCATCACAGGTGTGTGTTAGTGTTGGTCCACAGTTCATGTAGTGGTGGCCTAATGGTTAAGGTGTTTGCCTTACAAACACAAGGTACAGGGTTTGAATCTCACAGGGGATAACTGGTTAGGCTTAAAATGGCTTGCAAGAGCAGTTAGCCTAGTACTAGCCTATGGTGGACACATTATTGTGGCTTGTCCACATGGTCTTGCATATGGCTTATGTGGGGTTTGTTATGTTGTTATTTGGGTGTCCATGATATAATATACCTTGGCAGTATGTGTGAGACACAGGCCTTTGGCAGATGCCTGTGGGGTATTAGGTGTTGCTGCATGCCAGATGTGGCAGGTGGTTGCATTCTGTCAGTCCTACAGTCCCAGACCACCATATAGTATATGCCAATACCTCCTAACAGTCTTGCTCAGGTGGTGTGGATGCTGGCAGGGTGCTACCTACACCTAGGGACATACCTACATGGGACACCTGCACTGCATGCTGCAGTCGTCCGCTATTGCCATGTACAGGTGGGGTCTTACTGTACCTATTCCCCACAGCAGGGATATGACCAGAGAGGTACCTGTGGGTGGTGTTTGCATGAGCTGGGTCCATATGTGCTATGGACACTACTTGCATCTGATACACAGATATGCATTGGGCATTCCAGTTATGCTTGCATGTGCAGGTACATCATCTTTTTTCCAATACATCAGTCCTACCTCCTGTGTGATCTGTGAGTGTTTGGGCAGACAACACCAGTATCCCCCACTACAGGACCACATAATGTGATGCATACCTGTATGTACTTTTCCAAGGGTGTGTCCATTTTACAGTGACACAATATATACTGTATGTCTGGGGCAGTTTCCCTTGTGTACTGTTTGTATATGTTGACCAACAGCCATGCCATATCAGTCTTTCAGATGGTGATACATATTACCACCATACATTTGCAATGGCTTACTGCTAGCTTGTGTTGTACTGATGGGTATTGTGTATGGCACTGCCGTTGGAAGGACTTGTCCCTGTCATCAGTGGTAATGGGCAATGGCCACCAGGCTTACCTCAACATGCGTACATACCAACCACTCTCACACGATCTGGGATACACACCAACCTAACACACACATACCTGCATATTGTGCAGATGCTACAACCTCTCCTGCTACCTTGGCCACCTCTGTACATCTGTGCTCCACTGGTATTAGACCTACACATACATGTTATTACATTTCTACATAGGGTTGTGGGGGCACACCTGACTGTTATGACATGTGTACATCACATTGGGGGGAGCACACCAGACCGTTACTACATAATTAAGTAGGGATGGGGGGAACACACCTGACTGTTTCTGCAGTCCTACATAGGATTGGGGGGCACACCTGACTATTTCCACATATCTACACAGGATTGGGGGGCACATCTGACTGTTACTACATTTCTATGTAGGATGGGGGGGGCACACCTGACTCCTGTACACATTTGCTGACTGTACTGGTATGTCAGGTACTCTATTTCATTCTGCTGAGTAGAGGCATACCAGTGTACTACACATCTTAGCTTTGATTTACATACATATTAGTTTCTGACTTCCTACCCTTCAGAACTAACATCCCACTGCCTGACCTGCTGTGGTCTGTCTGTGTAGGCCTGGGTGGGGAGGTTACCCATAGGCATCATTCAGAGGCCATAGCACAGCCTTTGTTTGTGTTTGTCTACACCTGTCCTGCTGGCTGTGACTGTTGTTTGGTATGTGAACCCCCTGACTGGCATGTGTGAGTCACTTACCTTGTGGGTGTCCCAGTATTGAGGGTGTTGCTGCAGGGCTGCCTATGTTGGATACACATAGCAGACTCCCTATACATGGCTGAGCACAGGTAGTGTCATGTTTGGCATCCCTTTTACTGTATGTGAGAGTCAGAGAGAGGTGTTATTCCCTGGGTCCCTCCTGTGTCAGTGTATATGCTATGCATCGCCTCTTTTCCAAGGCCAGGGCATACTGTGCACACCTCCTTCTGCCTACTGGGGCAGGCTCAGTTTGTTCCTCCTCTGAGTGACTCTGTGCCTGTGTAGGCCTTGGCAATGGTGGGGGGGCTGTGTAGACCTGCCCCGTGCTGTTCCTGTTGCAGCTGTTTCCACAGGATCATATTGTGTAGCATGGCACATGCAATGACAGTTTGGGTACGTGTAGCTGGTGAGTACTGCAAGGCTCCACTTGATGTGTCCAGGCACCAGAACCGTGACTTGAGCATCTCAAACACATGCTCTACCATACTTCTGGTTTGTGCGTGTGCCTCATTATGGAGTTTTTGTTCGGGTGTGTGTGCATTTCTGATGGGTGTCATCAGCAACGGCTCCAGTGTTTATCCAGCATCCCCCACTAGGTGACCGAGAAGGATGTCCCCATTGGCAAATCTCTGGTACAGCTGTGTCAGATGCCAGATGTGGGAATCGTGATAACTTCTAGGGCAGCCAGCACACATATTCATTATTATGCCCAAGGCACTGCACACGACCTAGCAGTTAATGGAGGGGAAGCCCTTGAGGTTGATGTAGACCCTACCCCACTCACCGGGTGGTGCTTTGATGCATATGTGCATGCAGTCTATTGCACCCACTACCTCAGGGTATTCTGCTATTTGGTGGAACAGTTACATATTGCTGGCCAAAGCCTCACAGGTGTTGGAGAAATATACGTGCTCACCGACAAGTGCTGACATGGCATCCAGGAACTGGTGGAGTACCCTGGATGCTGATGCCTGTGAGATGCCCATCATATCCCCAGTTTCCTTTGGAAGGTACCTGTAGCTAGTATTCTTAGGCCTACACATACATTGGTATCCACTGGGATGGGTTCCCCTCTGTTAGTTCTGTGTGGCCGGCACAGCTCAACAATTTGCCATAGGAGGTCCCTGTCCACCCTATAGTGCTCCACTCTCTCCAGCTCATATAGCCCCTGATAGATTACCCTGGGTCTGTACACTCTTCTCCGTCTCCTCACTGTGGGTTGGTTGACAGCATTCACATCCTCACCACCCTCAGCCTCTTGCACAAGTTGTTGTATGATAGCTATTGCAGCCCCTATCATTTTGTTGTTTTGATTGTTAAAAGTTCCCTGCTTGTATACACTGGTGGTGTAGAGTTTGGGAAAAAACAGAGAGGAAGGTGTTTGCTTAGTTTATAGTAGTGTTCTGTGCTGGGCTGGTCTGCTGCCTGTGATGGCTGATTCTAATACATTTTACCTGCCAACTATGCTAGTTCTCCTTGATTATCTTCCTACTGCTGTTTTCCCTTCCCATTGCCTTCCTGTTTAAGCCCGGGGGAGTGCAGTGCAATCAGACTGCTCAAATGTGCAGAGTGCTGCTATTTCCTGGTTTAGCTTTTTTTTTTTCCTTTAAAACCCAATGCATGGCACGCACACCCTCTTAGCTAATGTAAAGAGTGCTAGGCAGATTCAGACACCCCCCCCTGCTTAGGTGTGCTAAGCTAGGAGCAAACCCAAGCCACAGGGCTCCAATCCGCTTACACTATGCCTGACACACACACCCCTTATGATGTCAGCTAACTTCTAGGCTTGCACCAAGCTATTCCTACTCTTAGACTGTTGGGACCTGACAAGCATGCTGGATAGGATTGCCTGCTAATGCATAGTTACATGTCACACACTGAGCCTCCCCCCTTAGCAACCACTACTCACTGGCCGTGTTGTCTTCTGCTTGTCATTGACTTTCATGGCAGAATAGTGATTTTAGTTAGAATGCTTAATTTAGGTTTATTTTATTATTTTCCCTCCAATCCCATTTGTTCGCTGCTGCCCTACACTTAAACAGCCGATATTTATTTATTATTTTATTTATTTAACATTTGGTGACCAGGAAAGACTGACTAGGTTCCACAGATCCTGTTTTCAGCAGAGGCCTGGGGAGAAATGCTCCAGAAGCATGTCTTTAGAATGTGGGAGGAAACTGGATTACCCAGAGGAAACCAACGCGAACGCAGGGAGAACATGCAAACTCCACACAGAAGGCACCCCAGCCGAGAATTGAACTGGAAAACCTCTTGCTGTGAGGTGACAGCATTAACCGCTGCACCACTGCGCCACCCATCGGCTCGAGATTGATATCGAGCCCATCGAGGTCGGCTAAAAAAAGCAATACCAATGGCCTTATACTTGGCCATTGCCATGCTTCCTGCCTGATATGCAGCCTTTATTTGGAGCTGTCACAGCTCCGTTTTGGATTTTGCAGAAATGTACTCGGTTAGTAACAGAGTACATTTCTGCAGATTGCACTAGTCTTGCATGGCCGGTTTCAAGCTTCCTGGATCACAAATTCACCTAATTTGCATGGATTTCTCAAGCAAATGTGGTGATTTGCATACAGAGGCTTAGTCCATGCAGGACTAGTGCAGGAGCGCTCATGCACACCCCTGCAGGCTGTTCCTGGATCGCACGGCAGACATATTGCCTGCTAGAGCTCCTGCATGCCATGCAAGGCATGCAGAATCCGGGGGAAGACCTATGTATTTCCACCACAACTGGCCTGTTAGTTTATTGTGAGCTACTATTTTGCCAGTTTTGAACATTAAGCCTTAGGCACAATGTATGTCTTCTTTGACAGAAAAAAAAAAAATAAGTCTGAAATTCTTTTCTTTCTCATGCTTTTTGTTTAGGTCACCATTAGATTAAAAGGCCACGACAGTGCTCTAAATGCATCCCAGACCATCTGTAAACCTATAGCTTGTTGAGCCCTGGCTTATTTGAATCACTTAAATGATTATTATTCTGCTCTCTTGGTCAGGAAAGGTGTGTTGAAAGGATGCAAGGAAAACTAAAGCTGAAAAACAACTGTAAATTTCTTTCCTTAATCATAATTTCTGTTCAAGTCATCATCGGATGAAAAGGTTTTGTAGAAAGAAAAAAAAATTCAAATGCACTTCAGAATATATAGAATATTATGGCTGTTTGAAAAAGCTAAAGAGTAAGGCAAATGGTGAAAAAAGGAAGACAAAGTAATGTGCATGGCATGGGGAGCCCAATAAGGGGTTAAACAGAGAGGAGGCCTAGAGTGTGTGTGTGTGTGTGTGTGTGTGTGTGTGTGTGTGTGTGTGTGTGTGTGTGGGGGGGTGGTGGTGGAAGGGGGTGTTGAACCAATAGGCCTAAGGTGTCATTTCACTTAAGTCCACTTAAGTCCAGACCTGTATGCAAGAGTTGTAATATAGCATTGTTGCAACTAAATGCCAGTAACTGTAAGCGTCCCTTTGTGAGATGGGCCAACACTGGGTGACACACAGGCTTGTTGTAATGTAAGACCATTGTAGCTACAGATCTGTCTGTGTATACTACTCCTAAAAGTTTGCAGCATAAATTAAAATGTTGCTTAGGAGGGGTGGCAGTGACAGGATGATACTTAGACTGGAAGTGTCTAGGGGGCTCCCAACTTGCGATTTGCTAATGGCCCCCAAAATGCTAGCATTGGCCCAGGTTGGGTTCACATCAGTGAACAATTCCTCATATACTTATTTTTGAAATTTACTATTTAAATTATGTCTTGTGATAGGTTATTTTTTATTTATTGCATTATGTACATCTTCAGATCTGTCAGTGGCATTAAACATATAGCCTGCTGGATACTCTATTACTGTTTCCATAAATCACCAACCAAATTACCCCCCCCCCCCCCCACAGCAGGTGACAACAGAAGACAAGAAGACCATGTTGTGTAGTCATTGGTGCTTTTTCTTCAATGGTTACAGCTAATGCCAGGTGACATCTGCATTCATTGCAGTACGCAGGCTGCAAGGATGTGCCTGCTCCCATATACATGTAAAGGCTTTGTTGTCTGCAGACATCCTAGGAATGTTACTGGCCTTTTGTCAGTTCTCTATCCTGTTTCCCAGCCACCACCTGGGGATACCACTGCAGCACCCCATCTCCAGGATTAGAAGACTGACATCCAGTTGCATTCTCCTATCTAAACTAATAGTATCTAGAACTTTTTTATTCCAGGACACTGCAAGCAAAGTTGGACACAAATCACTATATCAGTGGACTGGTTGCAATATAAGTATTTCTTCAAACTGTTTCATGGCCATCATGGCTGACACGTTTTAGGTGCAGGCAGCTGGATACTTTTACTAATCTCAATGCTGACCAAATGCACTACCTACAAACTTAATCCTTAGGATGAACATTTTTATTAATGAATTTGTTATTTATTCATGGCTTGTTAATCTGGGGTAATCTTAATGTGCAAACATTAGAGTTAACCGCCATCCATGATTTAAACTTGCATTTCATCTGGATATTATACTCAATGCCATTGACACTTCTTAATTAATTGAACTTGTTTTTTGCACAAAAAATCTGTATGCTCAGCATTTAAAATTACCTTTACGGTAAGGCACACTCATTACAGGTCTATATTACAATGTCAAACTAAAACAACTTTGAACGTTGTAATATCGAACCCTAAAGTCCGAAAATTGAAAATAGCGAAGCAACGGCAAATCGACTTTTTTCCCAGGGAAAAAAATCAGTGGGCCGTTTTCGGGGCTTTGCTATTTCCTCCACTGTGATGCGATGTTGAAGTTGGTATTTTTAAGTAGGGTGGTGTCGAGGGCACAGCCCTCCACCTTAGTTTAAGTTTAAAGTTAATTTTTTTTTTGTCACGGGGCAGCTTTTTTTTCCCCTGGGGAAAAAATTCACTGTTTTGTGTTTTCGGTTTTGTTGGGTTTCGGACTTTAGGGTTCGATATTACAACAATCGAACTTTTGTAAGTTCGATGTTGTGATATAGACCCACTCATGACTACTTCATGTTCTTTAAGTTAAGACATTTATCTATTATAATCAGTTTAGAAATGCAATAACATATTTAACATTATATAATAAGGCCATAAATTGTGCAATTTGTCACTCAGTTTTCCTCACACATTGGGCATATAGCAATTTTACATAATTACTTTTCTGTTGAGAATTAAAACTCAACACCTATTACAATTTATCTCAAGACTAAACTCTTAACACCTGTTAGAATTTATCTCAAGAAATTAAATTACAGCTGTTGGAAGAACATTATAAATTAGTACATATCATACAGCTTTTACTGGCACTGTTTCTGTAGAAGCTGGTTAGTTCAGAATATAAAAATAAATAATGTTGACCTTATTATTTTACTATGTTAACCCAGACTTGCTGACTTTGGGAAGATTCAGAATTGTTTTTCTTAGAACTGCTGTGTCAGCCCCACCATCCAACAATGTGTTCCTCTGAAGGAGTGCCTTCCTTGCCTCTTTCCTCAGCAGCCACCTGGCAGGAGTACACAACTATCCTATTCCAAATTTCTAACTAGCTTTACAGGAGCAAGGGAAGGAAATGTTTACTGAGGAGGCCAGGAGAAGTGGGAAATGCTGTTGAGCCTATGAGTACTAAAAGGTAAGTTTGTGCACACGTGTGTGTGTTTTTCCACAGCTGGATTTAGAATCTCCAACAGATGCTGATTAAGAGTGACAACAGAGTCACGTCACCGTCACACGTTTATGTAGGTACCTTTTGCTGGCTCAGTATTTGCTGTGAACCTGAACCCCTGAGGGTTACTGTTTATACATTAAGCAATGTTACAAAAAATGAAAAACATAAATAAAGAAAAAAGGACAGCCTGTGGTACACTTTGAAATGGCAAATGAATGCACCATTTTCACCTTGCTAAGTTGAAATGCTGCACTTGCAAATTTCAGGCTGTGGACAAAATCTCAGATATCTATCTGCACATACTCTTATCTTTTTATGGGAGAATCAGTGAATCAGAGTGAAGGTGTGAGAGACCTGTTGTTTGCAGACATGACCTACTGTTCAGAAGAGTAACGTGCACCTGGAGTGCAGGTTCACTTACTCACCTTTGTATAAATTCTTCCTTGTCTGCTACCTATACAACAGAGCTTTCAGTTTTCACTTTATACATCAGCAACAAAATAACTTAGGACCGCAGCTACTTTTTCATCTTTGTATAAATTCCCCAGTGTCATATACCAGTACATCAGAGCTTTCAATTTTCACCTTATACATAACATAAAATAACTTAGAAATGCAGCTGAATGTACAGGGGGACATGATGTCTGCCCACACAAGCCATAATCTCATTGAAAGTACTTATTGAGTAGTCATTGGTGTGTATGGATTGTCCAGAGTGAAAAGGTAACACAAGGTAGTAAGACCTGCTCCATATAAGTTAGCTAGTGCACAACCTTTTGTCCTTATTTATATAATTCATGCTCTAAAAACCGAGTTTACCTGCATAGTGATGGCCATATCTTTCAACTGTCCAGAATTTCACAGAATGGCCAGATTTTTTGACTCATGTTTTTCTTCTGATGTTCATAAAATGTGGGATATTCTGGTAAATCATTGAAGGCTGAATTCACTAAATAACAAACAGCTGAATTTCGGACTTCATATCCTTCAGAAAAATGTATGCTAATGAAAATTCTGTTATTCTATTAATTTTCTAAGTTTATAAGACCATTATTTAAAATCTGTTCCTGATTTTGGGCCTTTGTCTCCCCGTTATTTTTGGCTTTGTTCAGAATTTTTGGAGTTCAGGATGAGAAGTATGGAAATGCTTAGACTACCAACTCCTAATGACTGAGGCCCATATTATATTCAGGGTGTGGAACAACACCAGTGGGCAGAGTCAAAAAATAAATGGAGGACAATAGTGGGTAGTTGTTTGAACTGCCCTTGTGGCTCTGGAATGATGTGGAGGTGACAACTGAAGACAGCTCTATTCAGTAGTCTCAAAAGACTGACTGTGAACTAACATTTACACAAATTACCCGAAGATAAGAAGGTGTTGGCAGAAAGAGGTAATGGAAAAGAAAGACAATCAACTAACTGAAGTAATGATTACTGAAGGAGCACAGGTAAAAATCTAAACATAAACAAAGCACTACTAAATTGGAAAATAATTTGTTGACCCAAACTCAAAGAACAATCTGCAAGCTTTCATGTATATAAAATACTTCTTTAGGTTCATAGGTTCATAGCTTAGTACTAGGCTAAATGCCATTAGGGACCATTTTAAGCCTAGCCAATTACCCCATGTGAACCACCTTAACCATTATGGCACTGCATTGAGTGTCAAATATGTATCACTTTTCACTATTCTCTGTTCTTTCCTAGAACTAAAGACCATGTCCTAGGACTGCAGTTTCTGGTGTTTGATCTTAGCCATACTAGACCATTGCATACCTATATTAGCAGTCTGTTCAGTACCCACTGATGGATGCATGTGGCCTTTCAATAATGGGAAGCTCATTATGGTCGCAGTCAGCAGGACATTCTTCAAGTGACCAAGGAGACATTTCAGCACTCCTGGGGATATATCTCACAGTCTGAATTCAGGGGAGATCCAAACATTCAAGGTAATGCTCTTCATCCCCACAGTATGTAAATATAACTCCGCTTTCTGCAAGGCTCCAGTTATCACCTCTCCAGAATTACAACTCTTCATATAGCCAATACTATCTATTTATCTATCTATCTCTCTATCTATCTATCTATCTATCTATCTATCTATCTATCTATCTATCTATCTATCTGTCTATCTATTTATCTATCTATCTATCTAACTGTCTATTTAGTTAATTTACATGTGTTTAATCTGGGCAGAACAGACCCCTTTTCAGTCATGATCTTGTCACACTAAAATCAAAATGCATACTGATTTACAACAACAAAATATATGTATACAGACACACACAGCATGTATAATACAGTCAAGAAATTAACCACAAAGTGGTGTCTAAGATGTCAGTGAAAAGATGGACCTATGTACAATTTCTGATCAGATTAAATTTCTCAGACAACTGCTCCTAGACAGGAGTATTTAGTTTTTGTAAGAACAGCTTGAAATAGGAAGAGAAGTTAGTGAGATATGCAATCAGATGCTGATGGGGAGTGAGTTCCAAAGTGAAAGACCCCTGACAGAGAAAGCATTGGCTGTGATCAGCAGGGAGTATTGTGGAACAGTAAGAATGAGAATAAGAGAATCTGTGGACCTCAATGAATGTGCGCACGACCTTAGTAGGAGACAGTGCCACCATTTGCTGCAGTGGCTTAAATGGATTTCACCACATTAGGAAATGGTGAATGACTTAGCTAGATTACATCCCATTAGCAAACTCTGAATGGCTTAAATGGATTGCACCACACTGGCAAAAGTTAAGTGGCTTAAACAGATTACACCACACTAGCAAACTCTTAATGATTTAGATGGATTATACCACATTAGCAAATGATAAATGGCTTCCTATGCAAAAAATTCATTGTTTTTATTAAACAAACCTATATTTAAACTAAGTTATGACAGCCACTGTCCTTCCCCAAAAAATAAGTTACAATTTAAGAGCAGCCATTACTCCCTGTGAGATCGTGGCAAATACTACAGTTTACAGGTTACATTTTAAACTAGCAATCACTGACAGAGCCTTCTCTCAAATTACACCAGTTACATAGAACTTCCTCCTTATCAGAAAAAAATAGGGATACAATTAACTTACAATTCATATCACAGTTAAAAGAACACCTATAGCTATGTGTGCTTCACCAAGCCTGATTAGTGTCAGACATTCTTCCCAACATGTGTGTTTTGGGATTATCACTTTCCTTTTTACCCTTTACTTATCTGACCCAGTGGTGTTAATAACTTAAGATTCTTTATTCAAATTCTCATTTTTTTTATTTTTTTCTCATTTGAAGAGTCTTCTCTTTAAACAATTGATATCTAACATTCTTCTCTGTGTATTTCTACCATATTTGTCTGTAGTTAGAATTTCAGTAAGCTGGAAAGTTTCTGGTAAAATGTATTCTATTCATATTCTGTGCAATATTATGTATATGGCTATTTTACCTTTTACTCCCTGTGCGAGACAGCATTCAGTGTGTAATGTGATCACTCTCTGTTTTCCCATGTGTTTTATTTGCTTGTTTTAAAGTACTGATTATTTTGGCCTAGGTTGTATGTAAAAAGGGTCTTTAGACCAGTGTACCAACCAAGTTAGGAAATGATAGATACATACATACATGCATGCATACATATATAAATATGTACAAAGTAATAAGTTAGCTCTGTGGGAAATGGGTAGCCAACGGGCCTTATTTATGGTGTCCCAGTGATGGTACTTCTGGTGTCCTCTATGACTAAAAAGTAATGTATTTCAGCTTTTCCCGGTTAGGGGTCGCCACAGCGAATCTCCGGTCCGCTAATGATTGGCAGTGGATTTTTACAGTGCTGAGTTGCCAGCCCGATGCCTAACCTTCAAAGAAGGCACACCCATTCACGCATGCACCTACCTGCATGTCTTTATATGTTACTCGACCGCAGGGAGGACATGCAGACTCCACACAGAAGGTGCTCCAGCGAGAATCGAACTGGAGAACCTCTTGCAATGAGGCGGCAATGCTCTATGAATACACTACAAATTTTCTTCTGCACAGCTTGCAGCTTTTTTAGGCAATGCATGGAGGTAGTGCTGATGCTGATATCAAGTCATATATGAGCATAGGGAGAAGCAGGTCTTTACTGAGTGCTTTGCTTGCTTCATTAACATGTTGTCTAAATTATACCATGAGTGCAGAATGGCATTGATTTTGTTACCCACCTTTTGTATATGGGATGCAAAGTTAAGAACAGGATCAAGCCATGCACCAAGGTACTTACAGGTCTGTATCTAGTCTAAAGGATTGCTGTCAGGGCTATAAATGTGCCAGTCCTGCTTATGCTGGTTGAGCCATTTATAAGTTCTGAAAATAACAGATTTGTAATAGTACACACAGTGATGTAGGTCACATGTCTCTTGCCCTGGGCGTCATTATTGCCAGGATGCTGGTGAGATCACATACAACATCTATGGCTGGTTGGATGACGGCCTCTCTGGAGTTGGGGGAGGCTTGCTGTTATTGCAGGTACAGAGACAAAAAGTATTGACATTTCCGAGGTTGATTGCAAGGCAAAGTGCATCTAACAGCATGTAGAGTTTGGTTAAGCATGAGTTGCTATATTTGGTGATAAGAGATGGAAATGTACCTTGAGTATCAGCTGACCACATCTTTGTCACAGATAATCATATTTCTTATGTCAATAGAGATTTAGCTGGTGTTAATATAGAGGTGAAAAGGCAGTGGTCCAAAGACCTTCACTTGTATTTCAAACTGCTGTTGATCAGTAATGACACTGAGGTATCGGTTATTGAGGCAGCATTATTGCCCTATGGGAATAAAACCATAAACTGACATTTTGTTCACCAATAAGACCTGGTTCAATGAGGCAGAAGCATTTGAATGGTCTGCAAAGATTCCCCCTGTTAATTGTGCTACATCCAGAGCAGTGTACAAGCTATTTATGGGTGCTACAAGCACCCTGCATGTGACTGTGGCCTTCCTGAAGCTGTATTATTGACTACAAAGTAGGCCATATGACTCTATATGAGTTATTATTTGTGAGGCTGTTGTTTCTGCAGTATTTTTCACCAGAGGGAAAAGGAGAATAATTGGCCTGAAGGATGTTGCCTGACCTGATGGACCACAGCCGTATTTTAGGAAAGAAATTTTGTTAGAAGTTTTCCATAGCTCAAGGATGACACCATTTGAGAGTTAACAATTAATGATGTGCTTTGGGGAGGTAATGAAGGTACTGTATGTTCTTAAGAGTATGGGCTAAAAATTAATCTGAACCTGAATTGATACAGCTGAGAATATGAAACAGAAATATTTTCATTCTGGACAATGGTACTTCTGATGTTGAAGTCATGCAAAGGCAAAGATGGCTTCTAAGTAACACTCAGCATGCACTGGGGGTTGTTGGTTAGTGATGAAGTGGGTTTTGAAGTAATTTGTCAAATGTATCAGCTAGCTCTTTGGGGTCAGTAACTGAGAAACCCTCAACTGTGACTGAGTATGTATTTGTTAGACCATCTAATTTGTTGAACAATCTGAAATCTCATTCCATTAGAATCAGTACTGAGTGTGGCTCCATTTGCAATACATACACTAAACTTAACCAACTATTCTCTGTCAATGTGCTGGCCCTCTTCTTCTCCAGATCACAGCACCCTTCAATCCCCCGCTGTAACCTATGACTATCCCTTATGCATGTATGTGCAAAGTATTTCTTACGTGATCATGCATGTTGTATCATTATTAGATACTATACTGCATTTTCTCTGTTATATCTTATGTATGATATACTGCAAATTTCTTGCACACTGATGTGATGTCCCATTATTGTTGTTATACACTTATGTTGTTCTTGTTACACGCAACCCAGGCTGGGCCTGCAGTTGGACAATCTCTGATCAGTGTTCTACCCAAGTAAATAAATATAAATTAATACATAATTTGCTCTAAACATCAAGCAGTTAGACATATTACTTGCAGGTATTAGTAAGGAAAGTTTTCAATCACCACTCTGTTAGTCCCCAGACAGTCATGTGAGATCACATTTTCCTGGATCAAGTCTCAATATTTTTCACTTCAAACATTATGACTATTCCCTTTTATTTCTAATGCATTCAACACAATGCAATCAAGAAAATCAGTAACAGAATTCTTAATCTTTTTAAGAAAATTGTCAACTATAACTCTTGAGAAGTAAATAGAAAATGATATGCTGGAAAAATGGTAGATGTCATTTTCAGATGGTCTCACTTGGCATGGTTGAGAAATTGATCTGCTAGCTTTCTTGTTCAGACTGAACATGGAGTTTCTTTATATTTATGTAAATACATCACAAAAAGATTGTGTTTCGGATGGGACCTGCCTAGACAAAACTTTCTTCAGCAAACTCAGCATGTGTAGGTGGCAAGTTACTCTTATACAGACTAAGAAAAATTAAAGAACTGTCACTAATGAGACCTTCCTTCATAAATCATTTCTTCCTACTCCAGTCATGGCATTTTTGTGACTACAGTGTGATATTTGAGACACTTTGGCCTTCTGTGGTTACTGTAACTGGATGAGCAATTAAGATGCTTGTGGTTTGGTTTTTAAGCATGAACTGAGATGCTAAAAGATGAATTTTAGCAATATGAAGTGACTGGAACAGAGCTTAGACTTGGAGCTCTGATATATGTGCTGGCAGATGAGGTACAATGTAATTATGTCTCACTACAAATTCTTGAAGGTATTTATGTAATAAACTGAGAGAACACAGTCCTTTCTTAAAAAAATAATTCTTTAATTGTCTTACAGTATTAAAGTAAAAGGGATGTATTGTGTGTGTGCAATCTATTTCTTAAATACTATGGTACTTCTACAGGATCTCATGATATGAAATATATGTGTGTGTGTGTGTGTGTGTGTGTGTGTGTGTGTGTGTGTATGTGTGTGTGTAACCATTCACTTGCAGCTCATCTAAATCCTTAAAATATAAACAAGCATATATTCATAGCTATTGTATCCAATTAAGTGCAAAACTGAAAGACGGCTATTAAATCATAATCACCATAGCAATGGATAAGCAAAACTCCTAGAATAATTATTTGAATGGTCTCAACATAAATGGATTTTTTGCAGAAAATCTGAGTTCAAATATCTTACAAAGAGGGTGAGATAGGAAGCAGAGCACTATATATTTTTAGAAACTATGTATTCCCTTAACTAATTCCACCTTTCTTCAATTACTTCACACCAGGGGAAATAACCATACCACATGAGGGGTTCTACTTCTTTGCTAAGACTTAACCTTGCTTTATAAAGTTCAGCTGTCCTTTCACACTCCTAGACACTGCAGATATGTCTACACAGTATGTCCATCCTCACTGTCCTACTGACTCCAAACTTACCCTGAATGCTCCAGTCTGTTCCAGTATAACCCTTTGCCATTAGAGTCACCCAGACCAGTGGACTGCGACTTGGTGGCAAACATTTAATGTGTTTTGAAGTGAAGAGGTGAGACAAGTTGAAGTGGTGAACAGGTTTGGCAGATGTTGTTATTCACCACAGGCCACCAGTCAAAGTCTCCCAGTTAGAAACATAATATGTAGTGGTTAGATTTCAGTGTGGCCTCTGTATGCCTCCCTCAAGTTGCCATACTGTGCTTTACCTATCCTCTCTAAGTATTTACTTGAAATATTTACTAGACTCCATTGGGATCTTAATAAGCTTGCATTCAATTCCTTCACTCTGCCCAGAAAGGAGCATAGCCTGTCTCTACCACTTTTGCCTTCCCTTCCCCAGCCAGTCCTTTCAGTAGCATGATGATGTCACTGAACCCGTTTAGTTGCTACTGCAGATGGTCATCATATTTATTTATTTATTTATTTATTTATTTATTTGACATTTCTTGACCGAGTTGGTCCATCTGGGATGAGGCCCTATTTCAGTGAAGACCTGGGGAGAAAAGCTCCACAGTTCAAACATAAACAAGTACAAAAGTATAAAATATAAAACATCTAAGCGAGTCACACAATACATAATACTGCTTAGAGGGTATATGCAATGTTAGCTAACTACATATATTGTGGTAGTTAATAAGGAAAAATACAGTATAGAGAAAAAAAGAATAACACAGAAATTAAATATAAGCAGTGAGTAGAGAATAAAGTGTAGAAGTGAGTTTTAGACCTTCTACTGCTGAGGAGATTGGCACTAGTACAATCAAAGTGTTGGGGTTGAAAGTTGGGAAAGATTTAGCAGTGATGAAGGGAGCGAGAGTTAGGATGGAGGCTGGGTTGGATACTTGTAGGAGAAAGGAAGTGTTATTACATATACAGTATTTATGCCAGTAAAATGTCAGGATTTTTGAGACATTCCAAAGTTGTCGGTAGAATGAATCTCAACACACTGAAACTGTCTATGGTGAAATAAATACAATAAAATCCACTACATTTGAAACACTCATTTATCAAAACATCAAGCACATTGAAGTAAAACAATTAATGAAAAATGTGCCACCGCAAAAGAGTGGGGAAAAAATAAACAAAAAAAAACACTTCAGCCAGCATGATTTGGAGAGGAAGGAGGCTATGTTCCTGCATCCTCCCATGTGGGGGGATTTTAGCCCCTCCAACCCACTGTTTACTTACATATTCTAACTCTATGGTCAAATATCTATAGAGAAGCCAGAATTTCCACAAACTATGTTATTCTGTAGTATTACAGTTCACTTTGATAAAAGTAACCGCTCATTTTGATGTAGAAAAGTTTGATATAAATGCATTTTGGTCAAGTTACCCTGATCCTGACAAAAGGCAGCATTACAGCTACATGTTCCTAATATAATCTGTTGTATCCCATTTCAGTGAAATAAGATTATGGCAACTGATTCCCATGTAGGAGGATATAACAGCAATAACAAAGAGAGGTTTAGGTAGCGGAGGTGTACTAAGCCAAGAACAGAACAATAGGGAATGTTCAGGAGCTCTACAGAGGCTAACTTCCTACTATTAAACGATAACCTGACAAAACTTCAACCATCCAAGCCCTGAAAACACTGCTGTCTATAAGGAACTGTTCACAGAAACCCTATGCCATTCATCTGTGCAATCCAAGGAATTTGTTGCATTCTGCTAACCATAAGTACATTTTTATACTGCATTTTGCACTTTTAAATTGTATTTGTGTATACTGCTGATTTTTTTAAAACTGTTCGTGCTGATTTTTTGCACTTTTTGTCTGCTGTACTAGAGGCTAGATTTAGATTTGCTGAATCTGGTTCTGATTGTTAAATTGAGCACTAAACCAGGCTATCTTTTGTTGGAGACCCCCCCCCCCCACAATTCTGTGGCAGAAGAGTACAGTTGGGACTCAGCTGATTTAAAGTTGCTGGCAAAGGGCTCTGTTTTGTGCTTTTTTATTGGTTAAATTGTTTAATTCAGTTTGCTTACTGTTGCTACATAAGCCCTATGTTTACGCGGGTTTGCACTTGTTTTAACACAGTTCCACAGAGTTAGGCGACCGGCCACTGCTCTGCTGTATTCATCTCTTTATGTATAGCACACCTTCATGCACCATCACACACTACCATGCAGTGGGGGTAACCATTGGTGGTAATAGATGCAAAAATGTCAGAAGATAAGTTTTCCCATAGTAGCTGCCTGTGATCTGGCTGAGAAGCCCTTAAATTGTGCTTAGCTGCTCAGAGAGCACCTCAGTTGCACTTTTGCCCCTTGAACAGTCTCAAAATCATCAAATTTACAATAGTCTAATATCATTTAGAAAATCCCCACTAATATAGACCCTTTATAGAGCACCCCATTAGTATAGACCCCATTTTGCACCCCCAGTTATACCACACCACTCCATTTTCTCTCCCCACTGTGAATACAGGATTTAACCTAGCATTATGGATGGTCAGTTTCCCTCCATTTCTCCTACCAGCCTAATTGGCTTGATATGGGTATCCTGAGGCAGTGTAGCAACTGCCTCATGTATACTGACAAGCCTCTACTCCTAAATCATCCAAGTACAATTTGTGAGAGATGTGTCTACACTAACAATCTGGAATCCTTGTTTGCTCATGCACAGAAGAGTAACACTGAGCAGATTGTCTGCTCACATACTACACCGCCTATGCAAATCATGCACTCAACACATAAACCATCATATGCAGAGGTACTCACCACAAACCTACCTAAACACCAGAGACCTTCAAAACACAAACATGCTACACCTAATGCAGCAACTACAGCACTTAATACACATAAAAACACAAGTACCAGTGTTTCACCAAATAAGCCCCTAAGGCAAAGTACATCAAAACCAAATCATTTAGTCATAGGTGACTCCATTGTGAGACACACAGATGTTCCACTCACCACGCTCAACAAGGAGAAGGTTACAGTCAGCTGTCTGTCAGGTGGGATGGTCTATCAGATCACACATGCACTTAAGTCTCTCAACAACAAGTACCATTATGACTCTGTCATAGTTCATGTTGGTGTGAATGACTTGAGATGTACCTCACTGGACTATATGAAGAGAGATATGACTGAGCTTTATGCTTTATGAATATGTGTCCCAGGCAGGTATGTCCCTAATCCTGAACAGCATTCAACCATCACCTAATATGATACCACAATATAAACAAACAAATGATTGACTTCAACAATTGACTTAGTTTCTGGTGTCATTCTAAGGGGATCCACTTCCTGTCAGCCTGGGATAACGTGGTTGACAGACCACGCTGCTTTGCCAGAGATGGTCTTCACCTGTCACCTCTAGGCTTTCAGTTACTGGCAAGGCACTTGCCTCCCCTATAGTGCCTTTTTTAGGCAAGGTCTCAAGAACAAAATTTCTGATGTGAAAATATCACTCACAAAAAAATTAAAGGTTATGCTGTTAAACACTAGGAGTTTAAATCAGAAACTGCACTCTCTGGAAGCATGGCTTTCCCTAGAGGATACTGACATCTGTGCAGTCACAGAAACTTGGTTCAGGGCCGCAGAGAGTACCCCGGCCTTGCAAGGCTACAATGCGTTCTACACTTTCAGACTGCAAAATGAACGTGTGAGAAGCAAAGGAGAAGGGGTATCTATCTTCATCAAAGATAAATACAACTCTGGACCTGTTAGACAGGAAAACTTCATGGTTACTCCAAGTTCAACTAACTGTGGGTAAGACTCTCCTTCACGTCATCATTAGCTATAGGCACCTTCATTGAACTAAGATACTGACACTGTTTATTTGGACCAACTTGAATCAATCAAATTACAACCACTCTAGTCATGGGCGATTTTAACTATCCCTCCATTGACTGGGAAACCTATACAAGTAACAACATGCTCACACAAAGGTTCCTGGACTTTGTTAACACTAATGCCCTGGAACAAATAGTATGCAACCCCACAAGGGGCTCAAATAATCTCGACCTAGTCCTCAGTAACATGGTTGACTGTTGCACCACCACAAGTATAGGACCCTCACTGGTGAAATTTGATCACAAATCAGTCACACTTGAAGTAGCTATTAACACCTGAACCCCTCTTAGGTGAAATCAGGCTAAAACATTTCATCAAAGCTAATTATACCCCCCTAAGGGATGTTATCAATAATTTTTAAGCTCCTTTTTCCCACATATGGCATTGACAACTATACTAAGGTATACACAAATGCCCTGTACAAACACTTATACAAATGTATTGACACAGCTGTACCTGATAGGATCAAAAGAAGATCCTCAAGGGAAAAACAAGCCTCCCTGCTGGACATATAGCATTAATAAGTCATACAACAAGAGGAAGAAGCTGCTGTCTAACAAGAAAAAAGTGAGGTCCCAGCATTGGAAGAACAACCTCCTATGCTTGAACTAACAAATAAGGCAACTATTAAAATCCTCTAAGGGCAACTTCGAAAAAAAATTAGCAACTGTAGCTAAGGATAACCATAAGGCATTCTTCAGCTATATCCATAACCAAAAAGGTAGGATCCAGATGTGTGCTGAACTAGCTGTGCATGGCATCACATACACTGATTCTGGGAAAATATCTAACCTATTAACCAACAGGTTTGGTGAAAATTTCACCCTCTTGTCCCTTCCAAATAATCCACAAAGCATTCCCTCTACATCTCCCCCACCTTGCATCTCCAAAGAGCAAGTCACCGGGTGGCTAGCCCTGCCATGGTTGTTCTTCCACACCACACACTCATGCACACTGAAATCAATGGTCAAGTTTGAATTTCTAATCCGTCTACTACAGCTTTGGATTGTGGGAGGAAATCATACTCCTGAGTTATTTTTT